>NC_056745.1:317354815-317462315 GCF_019279795.1 Protopterus annectens | reverse complement strand
CCACATAGTGGAACCATAATATAAAAATGATTGATAATAAAAGGAAAATAATTTTGACCAGAAGTTAGAATAATAATTCCTAGAATGCTAGTGTCCTTGTCACCAAAATAGACAACTGAGGAGCTTAATAAAATCCACCAAAAGACAATTTTGAGGCAAAAATAGCTATCCAAGACAAAAATAATCACAGGGCATTTTTTAGTTATGTTTGTAATTTCAACAGCACAAAGCAGCGATGTGCTGAGCTGATTGTGAGCAATGTTACCTACACTGAGGCTGAAGATACAGTCAGCCTATTGGCTGATAAATTATCTCTCACCTTATCCCTTTCTCCATTCCATCTAGCCCTCAATATAAACAAAGGGATTGTGTATTGATATAGGAATGCCCCCCTTTACTCAGCCCTCATTAGGCCAATCACTGAATATAATGCTCTCCTTGGCATGTATCTGTCCAGACAAATGCAACAAGTGGATCTCCTTCAGATATACCTTACTGAAAGGATATGAGTCCTGAACATGTCATACATGGACTGACACAAAGCACTGCCACTATATTTGGTATCCTACAGAGTGTTAAAAGGTGATATGTGTCTGGTATGCAAGTCATGCCCTCTGACTCATTACTGATGGATTTACTGCACATTAGCAAGTCAAATGTCATCATACATATTTAGACTAGATCTAAACCTCCTCTGCAACATTAACAGAACAGCTCAGAGGGATAGTTATATCTTGCAGGAGATACTGCTGCTATGGAACAGAGTCTTCTTCCATATAAAACAAAGTTCATCCTTGTCTATTTTCAAGTGCAACTTAGAATTATGGATGGGAAACAGAAAATTTACACTAGTGATGTCCCCTGCACTACTAATGGACAGAAGCAGCTCACAAGTGCTTTTTTCTCCATGCATGGGTCCCCTCAAATTATCTATGGTATGATCCCAGTTATTCTCATTAGTCGTAATATATAATTATCAACCATGGGATGGGATGGGTAAGGATAGTCTATAACCAAATGGGCTAGGTTATTATGAGGACAAAGAGGGAAACTTGTTAGGCTTAAAATGGCCTAAAAGGGCAGCTAGCCTACTACTTACCTATGCACCTATGAACTTACAAAAACAGTGTCAGATTTATGAGTAAGAAATAGAAGCTGTGAATCACACTTCCATTGTTATTTCTGAATTGCAGGTAGAGAAACATGTAGCCATGAAGTAGTGCAGCATGTAGCTATGAAGTAGTGAAACGCGTAGCCATGAAGTAGTACAACATGAAGCCATGAAGTAGTGCAATATGTAGCCATGAAGTAGTGTGATGTGTTCCCATGAAGTAGTGCAATGTGAAGCCCTGAAGTAATGCAACATGCAGCTTATGAAATAGTGAAACGTAGCCATGAAGTAGTACAACATGTAGTCATGAAGTAGTGTAATGTGTAGCCATGAAGTAGTGAAATGTGTAGCCATGAAGTAGTGCAACATGTAGCCATGAAGTAGTACATGTAGTCATGAAGAAGTGTAATGTGTAGCCATGAAGTAGTGTAATGTGTAGCCATGAAGTAGTGAAATGTGTAGCCATGAAGTAGTGCAACATGTAGCCATGAAGTAGTACATGTAGTCATGAAGTAGTGTAATGTGTAGCCATGAAGTAATGTAATGTGTTCCCATTTAGTAGTGCAACGTGAAGCCATGAAGTAGTGTAATGTGTAGCCATGAAGTAGTGCAACATGTAGCCATGAAGTAGTACATGTAGCCATGAAGTAGTGTAATGTGTAGCCATGAAGTAGTGCAACATGTAGCCATGAAGTAGTACATGTAGTCATGAAGTAGTGTAATGTGTAGCCATGAAGTAGTGCAATGCGTAGCCATGAAGTAGTGCAACATGTAGCCATGAAGTACTAGGATCATTCATGCTGGGAGTGAATACTGACATTAAGATGGTTTCACCTCCATGAAGTAGTGCAACATGTAGCCATGAAGTAGTACATGTAGTCATGAAGTAGTGTAATGTGTAGCCATGAAGTAGTGCAATATGTAGCCATGAAGTAGTACATGTAGTCATGAAGTAGTGTAATGTGTAGCCATGAAGTAGTGAAATGTGTAGCCATGAAGTAATGCAACATGCAGCCATGAAGTATTACAACGTGTAGCCATGAAGGTATATCTGTGCAGGTCTCCAGCAACAGCTAATAACCACAAGCTGTCAAAAGTCAGCACAGTTCATACATGCATTCATGCAACCAGTAACGTATGCAACAAAATAAAACATTTTACATGCACATTCATGCAACCAGTAAGCATAGGCAATAAAATAAAACAATTTATATACACATTCATGCAAACCATAAGCATAAGCAACAAATTTAAACAATTCATACGCATTCATGTAACCAGTCCTAATCTACCTATATGTTGTACAGACAGGTATAAACTTGTCAATTCATACAGGTGCATCCATATTTTGCAGGCTGTCAGACATGTCTGGGAAGCCTTCTTTTATATTTGGCAACAGTATTGGGAGTAAGAGAAGCATTACTTGGATAGAAGGCAATCTGAGGGGAACACCATACTCTGAAAGTATGGCAAGCTGTTTTTATGTATGTTCCCAGGTGATGTGCATCCTCACACGTGAATTCACATTACAAAAAGATAGCAACTGGTATAGGTTTTCCAGGATATGTGTTATATCTGTAAATTGTTCTAAAAATGGGGTATACCATAATATGAGGGCAACCTGTCCCTGTACATGTCTGTTACTGCTACAGTAATCTTATGGCAGGGTCTAATGAACACATTGGCCTATAGTGGTGAGTACAGCAGTCATATGCCTACACACATGTATCCCTCAAATTCCTAGGGTAGAGCCATATCACTGGTAGTTGCCGAGATGAACCCAACTGTCAGCAGCAGGGATGCCTTCTGTACCCTATACAGAACTGCATATACATATGTTGCATGTACTCCCCTATCTGCCCTTACATCTGTCCTATGACAACTGTTGTTCCTTGACTGTAGCATGGTCTAAGTGGGTTACCCCTTTGTCTGTAGCTGTCATCTTATCAGTCTCAACAGTATTCAGTTTGTAGCTGTCATTCTATAAAACCCAAGATAATGCAGTATATAGCTCTGTATCTTGTGCTCACAGATATCTGTATGTCCAAAGGACAAGTTGGATGGCTGGGACTGGACTGGTTCAGCCCTGCAGAAAATTATGTTTTGCTACAAACACTTAGGACATATGGACAATGACTGGTGGGGAGAGGAGATGCTAACAGGTCTTTACATGATCAGATGTGTCAGATAGCTGTCCATGACATAAATGTTGTGAGTGGATACAGTCACACATTACAGCAGTGCTATATGCATATTACCAATGTACTATGCCATGCCAAGGCAAAGGCACTTTTCACAGAAGATGGAAGTCAGCCATAGAGGGTAATGTTTGAGCAGCAAGCTGACAGACACAGATGAATTTTCCTTGGCTCTGCAGGGCACAGTAGTTCTAGGATCATTCGTGCTGGGAGTGAATACTGACATTAAGATGGTCTCACCTCCATGTGTTTTAGTAAAATATGCATTAAGTTAACACATTTTATACCAGACTTCCATACAGGAACACTGCAAAAGAGAGACTGTAGGTTAACTACAGCAAACACTGGCAACTATAAGCACATCAGGTTTGCAGCCACACTGAGATGGCAGCAGAGGTAGGGTGAGATTGTGTGGCACATATTTATGGGCACCCTTAGAGTGCATGCCAGAGGGACACAGTTGTGGCAAAGGCACTGTGTTTTCACAAGACATAGCACTGCTCTGGTAAGACCTGTAATGTCTGGGGCATGACATCCATATGATGTTGTCACCACGCAGGGGCTGAAAATGATGGGTAAACATAAATACCTAAATTATAGCCTGATGATACATTGGGAGCTGTGCACTCAGCCACAGGATAGGCTGAAGGTGTGGCCTCACCAACAGAGGAACATGAGGCTGTACAGTGTGAGTGCTTAACATCCCCCACAAGTGGAGGGATCAGCCATGGCACCATGTACAGGAGATGCTTCCCCTGCCTCTCAGGTAACAGATAAGCACACTAAATCTCAGATGGGTATACTCACAAATATGCAGCTTCACATGTGTGCACAGCTCATCTCCAACATGTAGGTGGCACTGGGAATCAAACAGCAGATGTGTGACAGCATCAGCCAGGCACAATGTGCTGCATCTCAGTCCAGCATGGACCTTGTTGCTGTCTTGTGTGGCATCCATGAGAACATGGAGGCCAAGAGCAAAGTAATGATTCATCTTGTGAGGTCTATGGTAGCACATATGAATTCCACATCTATCCCCATGTGGAGTATAGTCAGTGCTCACACTGACAGTGTTGTCTTATACCAAGGAAGGATATATACTAAGGTTAGCCATTTAGAGGATAGTTCTCACCTGTGTCTGGCCATACAGAATGCTATGCCATCCCTTGTGGTATACGGTAATAACACTTTGCCACCATTATCAGAACTAATCATGAGTGGATCACATCCAGTCACAGTTTTGTAGTTATATACTACTCCTGTTATGCAGCAAGCCAATGTAGTACCTGTGAATTATAGCCATATAATGGTACCACTACCACATTGCAGGAGAAAACTATCTATGATGCAGAGTACCCTTCATTTCAAGACCTGCAGACTCAGACTCCTGTCATATGCCTCCCCAACCTGTGTAAGTGTGGCCAAACACATATCATTGTGTCACCAGCCACCTATACACATAAAGATGACTGCTATCCACTCTACCCTCTCTGCTCTATGGTAAATGTGGGGATGTTTGATATATAGCATGGCTCAACTATGCACTGAGCAGCATAGCCTGATATTTACACTGCATGCATCATGTTTGATCTGTATAACACTGCACTGTCAATGAATGCTTGTCAGGTCACCTGTTTCTGTACTAAATATTGCTGCTTTACTTGTGCTGCCATGTACTGCTCCCATCACTCTCTGAGTTGGGTGTGCTGTTACCTATAGTTGACGTTCTAATACATTTTCAGTAAATGATGGTGTTGAGATATCATTGTCTGACTGTACCAGTATCCTGGGGCTGTCCAGCCTGCTTACTCATCACATATTATGAAACAAAGAACATGCTTAGAACACCCTGCAGGTTGTGGTAGGGTCATACTAGGGTATACCTCTAAACATGTCAAGGCAGCAGAAGTGGGCTTTGGGCAGGTTGGGCGCACCCTCATTTATGTTCTGCATTTGTGCATATGTGGTGATATAATGGAGTTAAACCAAATGCTGTGTGTTTTGCATAGGTGTCATAAACCAGGACTCCAGCTGGTGTCCAGCATCACCTGCAACAGAGTAGGAACATATTGGTGAGGGGTACACTAAATGTAGCTGTATACATTAACATTATCTTACAAACTAGATGCCACTGCGGAATTCAGTATGCAGGAAGTGGCAATACCAATGAGTTGTGCACTAGATATGCTGATCATATTAGCAGCCTGGGCACTGTGTGGACATGGTGGTTATGATCCCATTCATGTTCACACTACCTGACAGTTCACAGAATGGTAGCTCTTCCTTTTCACTGACCTTTATGACTGTGGGCCAAATGGAACATTTATCGCTGCATGTGTACAATGCATGGAATCCCATACCTCAGGGAGGTGATGACATTGTAGAAGACATAGATTATGTTACCTGTCTCCAGCGGTGGGTTAGGTACTGTATATAATTCTCCAGACATAGAAGCATAATGTCAAGGAACTAGTTGAGTATTCTGGAGGTAGAAACCTGTAAAATAACCAAGTTCCCAGATGGTCTCTGAAAATATGGAAAGAGATATGTATAATTTGATCCCTACATGTATCTGAAGGACACATATTTATATCAACTTTGTATATGGGCAACACATGTCAAGCAAGACTCTCACAATGTCCCAATCAACTTTAAAGTCATCAATAATTTTCTGGTTGGTAAAAGTGCAGCAAGTCAGCCACTGATGACACCATTTACTTTGCTGGTAGATGGCACTTCCTGCAAATTGGCATAAACCAGTAATGCTATGGATTACAGTATGCTGCCGTGCAATGGCTGCCGTGGCTCTGTGCATTCTTGGTTTGCACAGTGACAAAACTTCCTGCATAATTTTCTAATTTATATTCATGCTCACAGAGCTGCACAATTCATCTGTGTGGCTAACTTCACCTTACAAGCATCTGTACACCATTAGGATCTCATTTTACTACATATTTTATGAATATCATTATGGAATGTTTTGTATATGCCACTGCAGTGTAAGGAATCATAGGAACTTAAGAGTATATGAGGCAAGTGATCATGGGGACCATAAAACACCTAGCTATATGCACCTTTATACAGTTAAACTTAAAATATTTTAGCATCCTTTTCAATTAATAGTACTCATCTTCCAGATCAAGCAGAGACATAAAGGATGATCATCATAGGATAGTGCCTAGCATCCAGTCATTTAGACTAGCCTTAAAGGTAGCCATAAGTAGTACTTGTTTGACCTGTAAATTTAAATTATTCCATAATCTAGCAATATGTTGAGTTAGCAACCTATCCCAACAGTGAGTCTTTTTATTTGTTAGTGTAGATTTAGTTCCTTCTGTGGGTGTTTGTAGACTCATTATTTTTGTGAAGAAATAGGAGTTCAAACAGGACTGTGTCTTTCATTGCTTGAAAAGTGGCACACAGTTTACCTCTCAGCAACTGGCAGGCTATTGAGTATAAAGAGAGTCATGCTAATATATCAGGGTAGCTGAAGGGTTTCTGACCTTTGATAGTCTTGCTAATATATTAGGGTAGTTGAAGGGTTTTTGACCTTTGATTTACTTGGTTAGAGATCTTTGGGACCTTTCCAGATGAGCAATATGCTTGGATTTGTACAACCAAAGGCAGCATTTTATTCACTGATGGGTATGATAAAGGAAGAGTCCAGAAGTAGGATGACTGCTATGGATCCTGAAGATATTCTCTTGGAAATTAACTACTCCAGATAGAAGGATTTCCTCACTACGGTGGAATGTAATGATCAAATGAAAGGGAGTTTGCATGTGTCTGAAGAGGGGTACAATTTAAAACATATGAGGTGGCAGCAACGTTTCTGCCAAACGCTACTGTGCTGTACTTTTTTCATTTAGTTTGTGACCATTTCTGATACACTATGTAGGTGTATATTACAGTTCTTGCTGGAGCTGTTTTGTATCAGTGGATGAATGGATATCAGAGCCCAGTTTGCAGTCATCAGCAAACTTGGTCAGCTACATATATTAGCTTGAACATCTGCAGAATAAATGCCAAACAGGAGTAGGTCCAGAACTGATCTCTGTGGCACCCTGCTAGTTAGCATTTTACATTCAGAGAGGGAATCAGCAACTTTCACAACATGGGATCTGATGGGCAGCCAAAATGCAATCCAGCAGACAATGTATGAGTTTATATTAAGCTTGTCTAAATTATCAATAATGCCAACATGGGGCATAATGCCAGAAGCTTTGGCCAAGTTAAGATAAACAGTGTGCACAGAATGACCGTTGTCCACAGCCACTGTAACTTTTTAAAAGATGCTTACTAGGTTCATGACAAGACCTGCTTTTCACAAAATCAAACTGATCGTGATCTAGATCAACTAAGTTGCCTGTGTCTACACAAATGAGCTCTGTTATGATTTGTTTGCATATAAAGCTGGTGAGACTGAGGGCTCTATAATTACGAGGATCTGCAGTGGGGCCACCCTTGTGTAGGGAAGTAACAGTGCCTGCTTTCCAGGCATTCGGCATAAACCCTGTAGATAAGATAAGGCTGAACAGTTTGCGTAGAAGGTCAGATAGTGAATACTAGGCACTGATGAGAATGCAGCCTGCTAAGTTGTCCTGTCCCATGAAAGTATTACTTTTAGCCCTTAACAGGGGTCCTAAGATGATGTGTTCCAAGGTGATTTCAGGGTAAACTACATTTTCAGGGATACTGGAGGCAACAATGTGGGAAGGAGGGGTAAGCTTAGCCTTGACGTTTTCAGATACTATATTAGCTATATCTTTGGAGTCAAAATGGGTGATATTATTTAGGATGAGCTCATTGCATCACTGGATGCTATTCTTTAATTTTTTTGACATAAATGAAGGATGATCTGTAATTTCCTTAGGAATTTGTAGCAACCATAAGTTCATACTCTGTTTTACATTTTCTAATACATTTTGTAGTTCCTTGCTGACATGTTTCATTACAGTCCTGTGGTAGGGACGTGAGGATTTCTTGCAATTTTTCATTATTTTCCATCTTTTCAATGTATAGTTTGTTAACGCAGGAGTTCTACCAGAGAGTTTTATTCCTGTATTTACCATTAAATTTACAGTGGATAGATACTGACTTCTCTATGCAACTGTGAAGGTGCTGGTAAAAGTCAGACATGAATGCAGCATCCTTCTCAGCTGGGCTCATCTCCAAGGGGTTGCTGGGATTTTTGCACATGTCTTCTGCAAGCCATACCTCTCAACCTCTTAGAGCAAGAAATCTAGACAAATCCATAAATAAAAGTGAGACAAAAAATTGTATGAACAATATTTAAAAATTGTACCTTAGAAAGTTGATAGAATAGCACATTTTGCATTAGTCTGAATGTTCTGAAGGTTATGGACTGAAACTCAAATATCTGTCATTATTTTTTAACTTCAGTCTTTAATTATTTGCCAGTAATTTGCCAGAAAAACACAATTTTATGAAAAATCTGGATATTCTGCGAAAATATATATAGTTGAGAGATTTGTTGCAAGCTATAGTGGGTTGCCTTGGAGAAGTCCCTAAGGATAGTCATATTTGGTGGTGGGGTGGTGCCAGAAGGGGCCTGATGGAGAAGATGACTGATCTGTGGTCATATATAACCAGGGATGAGCAGATACAGGATGGGGTTCAGGCAAAAACAAGGTTGGAAAGGAACATATCAAGCATATTAGTGTCTAGTGGGTAGTTTTACAGTTTGCTCCAGTTCATTGCTATCACTGAAGTCTAGGAAGTCTTGGAAATGCTGAACATAATCATTTTTAGAGATATAAGTGTGCGAATCAATGCTTGGGTAATTGAAGTCCCTTAGTAAGAATGTATTGGGTTTGATTTTTAATATCTCAGTGGTGTTGAGGTAATTTCTGTGATCATTAGGTGATAATGATGGGGATCTGTAGCTAGCAATGAAGTAATAGTTGAATTTGTTAAGAGTGATTAGGATCTCCTGGCGGTCCAAGTTAGGGCTGAAGATAATTTGATGTAAAGTAATGATGTTTGTAACAGATAGGACCTCCCCCCAGTTACCCAAGGGTCTGAAGGTATGACAAGTGCTATACCCTGGTATAGAAAGTATGCTGTCATTGCCAATGTTTCACTAATTATACAAATATGAATGTGCTCGGGTTGCAGGATAGTCTGAAGATGTGTCATCTTTCTATTTGGACTTCTAGTATTCAGCAGTGCCACCTTGATCCTGTCTAAATTTGAGTTGGCTGATTAGGGAGACACTTGTTAAAAAAGCCACTGTGGGAGTAGCGAATATTTAGTTAGCATGTGGAAGTCCTGGTTTGACAGGTATAAGATATCCCTTGGTGAAACAGGAAACATTATCTAACAATAAATTCCAGGTTAACACATACTGGACCATCTTTGAGTGACATCAACAACTTAGTCACTTGTTAAAGCCAATAATCTTGGATTTGTATTTTGGCCTTATTCTTGGTGAAGGCAAGATGCTACTCAAGATCAGCTTCTTTTCAGAGTCTAACACTTGCATTGTAAGATCCATTATGTGTCTCTGTATGTCTCTCTGGGTGGAATACCTCAAGTTATTCACTCCTACATGGGCCACCGCTACATCACAGCCATATTTCTCTGGTGGACTCTAGCTTGAGGAACCTTAGGACACTTGTAACATCACAGATCCTGGCACTGGACAAGCAGCTTATGGTCACCCTGTTCTTAAACAATCTGGTGAGTGTGAGGTCCTTATGTCTAACTATAGGCTCATAAGACTATGAAACACTATGATACTGCAATGGTCTGTGAATGAGCAATTTTAATGCAAATGAGTATTGCATTGTACACTTTGTAATCTTCCATGAATATCAAGACTTAGCTTTATCCTTCACAGTACTATTAAGACTTTAAACATCACTTTTAGTCACCTGCTTCTTCCAGTCAGCATTTTATGAAAAATAAAATTCCCATGCAATATATAGCAGAAAGAAAGCTTCTCTTATTATTAATGTGTGGAAAATAACAAGCCTTATTTAATTATACAACTTTTCACAGCTTAAAATAGCTACAGCTGAAAGAAACTGACAAAGTCTGTTTTTTTTTTAACCAAACAAAAAAAATTTTCCTAAGGCATAAAAGTGACATTTAACAATAGATTATTTTACCTAAAATACACAATACCTGTCAAGCACACCTCGCTTATGGTTTAGATTAAACTGCTGAATGCAGACTAAACTAATTCTGTTTCTGAGATTTCCAGTGTTGGAGATTGTGTTTATGTGTGTGTGTGTGTGTGTGTGTGTGTGTGTGTGTGTGTGTGTGTGTGTGTGTGTGTGTGTGTGTGTGTGCATACATGTGTGTGTGTGAAGGACTGTCAGCACTGAAGAAAATAACTTAAATAAGGAACTGGACATTAAGGTAACTCATAGACATTTTAAAATAACCTTTTTTTTTTCTAATGGAACAGAAATCTTTCTGAGATAAAATTATAAAGGTTTATTTCAGGTTCGGCCATAATTCCTTCCTCACTGTTTTGTGCAACCTGTCTTATCTATAAAATTCAGAATGGTCAGTTAGTTGTATTGACATCACATGTCAGGATGAAAGAACTGATTCTCAGAAGTTAGTGGAATGTTTGCTAATGACAAGTTTTTGCAGTGAAGATTTTTATAACTGTACATTGTTAAACTACTTTTTCAAAGAATCGTGACTCCAAAATGTAAGTTTTAAACTATTACTCTGTCATAGCAGTCAGTTCTTCTGTTCACCTGTTTCTGAAGTGTTCTTATATTACAATATGTTAACTCTGAATCCATTCATGACAGCCCATCCGCAAGCTTAAAAAAAAATGCAATGGAAAAATAATACATAGTACTTCCTGTCAAGGAAGAAAAAGTCAGGGGAAGAAAATTGCTTAACAGTAACTTTAATTACACAATACAATGTCAGTGCAGAGTGCTTTGATAATATTTACTCATAAAAGGAAGAAAATAGATATAAAATTGTAAATTTTGCTGTAGAAGTTCTCATGCTATGATTAGATAACAAAGACAGATTTAATAGTCTTACTCGAGAATACCGTCTGAGTGATGTTTCAAACCCCTTGCTGAAATGGTAATCAACCACAGGCTGAAAGATGCTTTTCATTGTTTCTTCATTAAAGGCATCGATGGAAATAATGTTGAAATGTCGAAGAAAGCGAGGTGTCACTGCATGCCGTCCACCACTAGGGGGTGACATGGCCACAACTATGGATGTGTCTTGAATATGTACCTTGCTGGTATCATTCCTAAATTTAAAAAAGAAAATCAATATAAAATTATGAAGCAATGTTTGTTTTTTTAAGAGTTGCTGATTAATAGGCTTAGCACACTGTTTTCATCCTTTTAAACCTTACATCCAAGAGCAAAGATTTGTTAAACATGTTTTCCTAAAATGCTTGCCCATTTGTGGGAAGAATATGATATGTTGCTAGATTTCTAATCACCACTGAATCATCTATTGTATAATATTAGTGTCATTCTCATCAGAACATTTAACCCCAATAGCACTTCTTTTTAAGGGTTCATTGATTATTAAACAACTTAACAACCTGAAAAATCATAATACCAGTCCAAACATTAATCTTGGTCTGGAATGAAGAATGACCTAACACTCTGCTATGTATAACGATAATAATCTGAGTTATTTACTCTAGAACAATCTGCTTTTCCAGGATGGGGACTAGCAAATGCTTAATTTGTGAATATTCAGAAAACAATTGTCAGAAATGTATTTATTGTAAGCAAACTATCAGCATAGCATATGTTTGCAGACTTGTACTATTGTGTTTTCTATTGTCATCATATTAGAATAACACATTGCTATTGCAGTGGAGGATTTTGACTACCTAAAACATTATTGACATGCTGCCCGGGGATGCCAGACTTGTACAAAGTACGCTAGTGATAAACTCTTAAGTGTGATCTCTAATGTGCAATAACTGGCTTTTCCAACTGAAAAAACTCCTTCCCTGAAAATGTAATATTTACAGATTGTTTATATTTATCTATCTATCTATCTATCTATATATATATATATATATATATATATATATATATATAGACATTTATATATATATATATATATATATATATATATATATAGACACACACACACACACACACACACACACACACATATATATATATATATATATATATATATATATATATATATAGGGTCTATATTAGAACATCGAAGTTTCAAAACTTCAAATGTTCTAATATTGACCCCTATTCAGCGAACGCTTACGACATCAAACATGCAGAACAGCAAATTATTTCCTAGGGAAAAAATTCACTGTTCCAAAACACATACACACAACACAAGCACACCAAACAAACAGCAATACACACACATACAACTAAAATCTTACATCTAACCCTACATTAAACTGTACATACACCACTAGCTACTCACCTTAACCCAAACCCTAACCCTAAGGTCCGTCACTATCGCACACGCACCTCACCCGCACCCTAACCCTAACTCACCTACCCCGCTCTAACCCTCACGTCCACACAATTGCACACTTACCTGACCCGCACCCTAACCCTGACTCACCTAACCCTCATGTCCACACAATCGCACAAATACCTAACCCACTCCCTAATCCTAACTCACCTAACCCACACCCAATCGCACACTTACCTGAACCCGACCCATAACTTTCCACCACAACACTGAAAATAACAAAGTGACAGAAACAGTCAACCAAATTCTTTCCCTAGGAAAAAATTAGGTTTTCTGTAGCTTTGCTATTTTCAGCGTTCGCTGAATAGGGGTCGATATTAGAACATTCAAAGTTTTGAAACTTCAATGTTCTAATATAGACCCATACATATGTGTATTTATATAGATATATAGAGAGATGTCTACAGTAGAGGTGTTGAGGAACATCTACCCACATTGGGGATGTAGGGGGCTTGCCCCTTGATTAAGCACTATTTAAGCAATTTAATTCATTTTCAGTGTGGTTGACTTTACTGTGTTTGTGATGTTTTGTGATTGTATTTATGAGGGTTGATCACAATATTCTACACACAGAGCTCATTGCAAAGATTTTACAGATTTTAGTACAGCCAGCTATGTTCATAATAGTGAACAAAACTCTCTGTGAGTGGTGTGAGACATACTACTGGTCAGCTTAATTTTCTGCAGTGATGTGAGTGAAATCCCCACGGAACAATGGTGGGTATAATTATGCTGAAAATAAGTATAATTGAACATCATTCTTCAAATTCGGTAACAGTTTAGAAATACAGAGACAGTGCTCTGAGATGCATGTCAGCCTGCACATCTTTAAGTATGCACACGTTTAGCCATCTATATAGGCACAACTAATTAAGTTATGAATCTGATCTGACTAAAGCTACTGCTGAAAATTTTTACATAGCCTTAATTTTGAAAATATGTGTGACAGTCCACTAATTAAAACAGCAGTGGAGTAGATTACTGTGGTCTGAGCTGAAGAGGCTGAATAAAAGTAAGAAGAAAATCTGGTAGTTTAGGAACTGCTATGAAGATTCACCCTGTTGTCCTGGGTTTGATTCCCTCTGTCTGCAGTTGCCTGATGGGCAGATCACTCAGTGAGACAATGGTGCTGGGTTACCCTTGAATAGAAGTGCTTGTGTTCAAGAGCTTTCCTTGTTAGTACAATAGTTTGGTTGGTATGAGAAATAGCAATAGCAACCTGGAACTTGGATCGAGAGATAGAGAGAGAGACAGATTTAAAAACAGTATTTCTGAAGGTGTTTTTTTTGGGAGCAAAGCCTGAAGAAAATGGACCAGACAAAAATGATTTGCTAACCATTGGAAATGGCCATTAATAAAAGACTGAGCAAGTTCAGAATTCCATTTCTTTAATTTTGCTTTGACTAAAAACAACTCTTGTTGTACGTTCCTTCAGTATCCATATTTGTAAGAAAACAACTGCATGGAAAGGCCATGTGTGTTTAAACAGTTGCAAGCCAAGGTTTTTAACTTGGTCACATATAAAATATGTATCTATAGTTATAGTCTTACATATACACACACACACACACACACACACACGCACACGGACACACACACACACACACACACACACACACACACACACACACACACACACACACACACACACACACACACACAGAAAATATACATAAGTCATCAGTACAGGACACAGCAAGATTAATGCCCATGATCACAGAAGAAGATTATGCAAGTAATGGTGTGTATGTGTGTTTTGTGTTTAGAGTTTACTTGGTTGAATGCTCATTTGGTTGACAAAATGAACTGTAAAGCTATTTATTTGAGTGACAGCTTCTGTAAAAGTATGATGAGCAACTACTGGTTTGGTCAACGATGGAAAGTGGCTTTTTGATAGGGCTGAGAGTTTATGTGTGAGTGAGTGTGTGTATTAGGGTTAGAGTTATGGTCACGTAAGGAGATAGATTTAGTGCATGTGAAAGTGTTTGCAGGTTAGAGTTAGAGCCGGGGTCAGGTGGTGACAGACCACTTAATAAGCACACTTGGAGGAGCGAACCAATAAATATTGGTTCGCTCCTCCAAGTGTGCTTATTAAGTGGTTTACTGGTTTTATTTTGGGAACACTATCCACTTTATTTCTATTTTTTGGTTAGGTAAGGTGATAGATTTAATGTTAAGTGCAAATGTGTGTGGGTTAGGGTTAGTGTTGTACATGTGTTTTGATGCATGTCCAAGCTGTCTTGTGCAGTGGTCATGTAAAGAAAGGTTTTCTAAGGTAAGCTGCACAGTTAGGGTTAGTGTTTGTCCCCTGCTCCATCTTAGTAATGTGTTCTAATCTTAGCCCTGCCTCAATCCCTAATCCTAACAGTGTACTTTACCGTAAAAAAAAATTTCTGCAACACTACCACTATTCAGACCAATTTGAGCTGAAATTTGATAGGGCTATGTTTAGTGTAGATCAGATTGTGTGATATACCTTTAAGAAGCTTTCCAGTGAGTCAGCACATGCATATAAGTACTGAGCACGTGCAAGCAAGAGTACCATTTTGAGTGAGCAGCCAGAGTGTGAGCATGTAAGTATGTAGTCAGTCAGTTAGTTAGATAATTTGTTTAAATTTAATGCTCCTGCCATCCATCCTTGTGTATTTGTATACAATAAACTACTTAAATGACTACCCAAGCCTCAAGAAGAGACACAGTTATCAGATGAATGAAATGCGCTTCCTTTTTCAATGTACTGGGTTTTGTTTATTTATGTTGTCAATATTATGACTAGTCGACATGTCTTGTTTGATGTTTGATGTTTTGAGTTTCAGTCACTTAAGATGTTGACCACTCATGACATGTATGTGTATATATATATATATATATATATATATATATATATATATATATATATATATAAATAGATATACATAGATTTATATAGATATATGCATGTGCATGGCACAAATCTGATGATCTCAAAGACAGTGATATAAAAATATTGAAAGTCACATAATCTTAAAAAAAAAGTAAGGTGTAGCATTATAATGATATTTTTTCTTTTTCTGTTTAGGAGTTGTGAAGACATCATTGTGTATTCCTGTCATATCTAGCTTTTTCAGTTTAACTGGATCACAGAGATCCATTTTCAACAGCAACCTAGTTGCAAAGATTAAAGAGGAATGCAGAAATCTTGCAAGTGATATACTACTGTTACACATCTGCCATTAACACATTAGTACATGTGAACTAGTAGATATTATCTCAGTCAAGATCATCAAATTTGTACATCGATAGGAAATATTTAGTATCTCTGAAATCTCAGTAGAAATAAGCAGCGTGAATAATAAATACTTTATAACTATTACAGATCTTAATAACATGCTGCTCATATTAAGCTAATCTAATTCAGTAAATCTAGTCGAGTAAATTCATCAGTTCACAGATTACTTTGCATTTACCCATAGGTTCTTTAGGTAACAGAAGGGTTAGGTAGTAACCTACTTGAGGGGATTACTAAATAATAGGATTGGTAATTCCATAATTACGCAGATAATGGCAAAAAGACAAACAGTATGGCCTTTGTTCTGGTCTTCCCACCTGACCCCCTTCAGTCTCTGCCTCACCAGCTTCCATGCTCACTAGTACCCAGATCATCCTGGTGCTGCTTTACAACTGGGTACCCCAAGACATGACCCTAAACAGGTGGGTGCCCTAACTCCTTAGGAGCCTTATGGGTAGTAGCCCCAGAAAGGGAGGGATCGAGTGAGGAGTTGCAAACATGGAGCAGAGTACTATCATTTATTTTATTTTTGTATTTATCCTTTGTTGACCAAATTAGTTCCAATAGTCTGAGTCTTTTCAGAGGAGACCTGCATTGGTATTTAAAGTACAGTAAAAATTTAGACAGGGCATTGATGAACTTCACCTACTCTTTGGAGGTGCTAGATGGTGCTGGAGGGCTCCTACAGCAGCAAGGAAGAGGCCTAAATGAAGCAGCAGCATGGAGGTGGAGAGAAAAGCCATGGAGAGTTTGGAGGGGGAAGTGAGAATTTGGAGAAAAATTTGTTTGCTATGGAGCTTCAGAATGCAAACAAATGTTCTTGTGTTATGGATGTTATAAATGAGCAGTGTTTAGCTGTATCCATGGAGAAGGAAGTAAGTGAGTCTGTGGAAGTCATGAAAATAACAGAACTAGTATTAGGAGAGGTTGTAGATGATGTTCTGTTAAAAATATTGTAGTAGGATGATCCAGGTGACAGTTCTGCTGTTTCATGAGGTGAGATGTCTGGCAACGTTTTCAGAAGTGTGGGAAAGGCATGAGCTGATGTAGAAGCAGAGAATGCAGCAAAAAAAAAAAATATTCAGTAGTGAAAGAAAGTAAAAGAGGAAAGCAGCACCAGACTGAGAGAGGGCCTGGTTTTGTGGCAGCAACAAACTGTAAGTAAAATTGTTTTTAGAAAGAATTGTAGACCAACTGTGAGAAGAAGAACAAAAATGGCACTGTAATAGATATTACTTATGGGACAATTTGTTAAATGTTCTGGGTTTTAAATCTCAAGAAATGTGTGGTCTTTTATATATTATGGGACATTCACTTTTTATGATTTAACATTTGAAACTGATGGACTGATCATACAATTTCTGGAACTATGTAACAAAAAAGGACAGTTATCCATCGAAGAATTATTTGTTTTCTGGTAGTAACTTAAATGTTAAAAATATGTTATTTTGCAAATTTAGGACTGATAAACTGGAAGAAGACAATGTTAAAAAATGCATGTGGGGTCTATGTGAAACTGTTGATAATATTGTGAAAGTTAGAGAGGAGAGAAACTTATGGAATGGAGAATGGAGGTTGGAAATTGTTTTGAAATTTGGAAACAACATGGTGAAACACTTGCCAAGTGTTATTTTTGTGTATGGCCATATAGGAACATTTAGATATACTGGCCACCCTAAATCATATTTCTTCTGTGGGGACCTTTCTCATTTTAATTAATGCTTGTGACAAGTTACAATGTAACCAGTGTGGGGAAAAAGGACATTCTGCAAGATGTGTGCCTGAATACAGTTTGTTTAAGAAAAAGGGGCACTTTTGGATTGATTGTCAAAGCAAACAGTAAATAATGACAAAGGAGGGGAAGAGAAGAAAATATACACAAGGAAGGACAAAAAGAGGGTGGGGATAGGTTAAAAACATACATGAGGAAGGACAACAGGAGCCTGGGGGTCAGGGTGAACTAGGTGAAAAAGAAGCTGTAGAGGAAGAAAAACATATACGGAGGAAATGAGGAGAAACAGAGAGAGAGTGCATGTAGGAAGAAAGAGAGCAGGAAAAATGATTGGTACTAATACTTATTTGAAGTGCTGGCCAGTGAAAAATCTGATTCTGATGATCACTTATTATTTTGTACATAAATCCAGCAAAAATATTTAATTGGGAAATGAATAAAATAAAATTAAAAAATATTTCCCCTAAACTTAAAAAGAATGAAAAGCAAACATTGCAGAGTACTTTCAGTAAATGTGAAAAGTATTATTAACACTGTAAGAAGGACAGGGATGCTGGAATGGTGTGCTAAGTGTGATGTGGATGTTATTCTGTTATAGGATGTAAGATTCCTAACAAGTGAAGAAAGACTGAAAAAGGAATATTGTGTGGTGGAAATATAATATGGAACTCAGGAAGTGAACATTGTTCTGAAGTGGCTGTGTTGTGTAACAAAACAGTGAAAATACTAAATATAATGTAGATAAAGATGGGAAGGTTAGCAATTGTGGATGTGAGGTGGAGAGAACATGTTTATGGAATTATATGTTTATATGCATATTTAACTAAAAAGGAAAGAGAAAGAATCTGATTCATCAAACATTAAACTATGTGGTGGTTAGCAAGTAAATTATAATTTTAATTTAAAAGGAAAATGTAAAAAGAAAGGGAAAGATTTTAAAAAATACAGAAGTTGTAAAATGTGATAAATTAGCTGTGTGGAACAGACGTCAATGGACTTACAGAAGGGGGTCTCTTGGATCTGAACTTGACTATTTTGTATTATTGGAAGGCTTGGGGTTGCAGATGGTGATACAGTTATTTTGGGTTTTTCAGACTATTTAGCAATCTGGGTGGAGGTGATGGGAGAAAGGAAGTATATTAAAATTAGAAAGGGAATAATGAGAACCTATGGAATGAAAGTGGAGAGTGTGAAGTCCTGCAATTATGGAAGGATTATATAACCATGAAGGACTTCTATAAAAGCTGGTCTGAATTGTAGATTGAATTCGAAAAGAAGAATAAAAAGTGTTGTTTTTTTCTATGATAGGATGATGTAAGAAAGGAAGAGAAAGTAAAGCATGAGAAAATGCATAGACATTTATTACAGGATTTAGAGAATAATACAAGACAGAATTATGATAGGGACAAAATAAATATATATAAAAATCAAGAATTAATTAGGGCATTACTGTTTAGGCAGATATATTATTTACAAGAAGGAATGGAGTAGATTTGCATATTTGGGTAAAATAGTAAAGGATGATATTAATATAATGAGGAAAATGAAAAATGTAAAAGGAGAGATAAAAAAAAAACACAACAGCAAATTATGGCAGTTGGACAGCATGCAAAAAACATGTATAAGAGTAAAAAGAAGGACAATAAGAGTGAATGGAACACCAAAAAATCCAGAATGAGTTAAGGAAGAATTTGAAAAAGAAATTACTACTAGTGAAGTGGGTGAAGTACTTAGGAAATCAACAGTTGGCTCAATATCAGGCACAGATGGAGTAAAGTATAGAATATACAAGAAATTAATAGACTGGCAAAAAGAGTATTTTGTAACTGTACTAAATGAATAGTTGGATGAAGGGTTTGTTTATGAAGGGTTATGAAGCAGGATATTAAAATGTATATGGAAGAAAGATGAGAAAAATGGAACAAACATTTTGAGACCCATCATATTAGATAACACAGATTATATTTTTTTTATGAGAATAATACAGAGCAGAATGGAGGGAAGGATCAGGGATATTAAGGAAGAAAGTAAATATGATATAAAAGTGAATGGATGTCAAGAATTGTATTTGGTTGTGAGAGAAATAGTGGATGATATTATAAGTAAAAGGGAGGATGTGAAACTTATGGTAGGTGGTATTAGCATGGCATTTAACACTGAAGGGCAATTGTTAGGAGTCTGTGTATGCCAGAATATCAAAATTATATATATATATATATATATATAGAGAGAGAGAGAGAGAGAGAGAGAATGTGTGTTAGTGAATGGGTGGCTGAATAAATAAATATGCATGAAATCTGGTATAAGACAAGGATGTCCCATGAATGAAGTATTGTTTATATTTGTAGTGAATGTGATAGTGAGTGAAGTAGCTTATAAAATGAAAGATGCTAGATATGTGATGCAAAAAGAGATGGTGATTCCAGTAGTTTTGACATATAGTGGTAGTTGCTAATAACACAATATGGATCAGGGAAGCTTTGGTTTGGCTAAATGGATGTTTAACGGAAATTGGAATTAATAAAGATAAAAGTAAGGGTTTGGGTGCTATGCTGAGAATTTGGGGGTGTGTATTTTTCAGTGAATGAAGTGTCTTTGCAAGGAATAAAATTTGAGAAATAAATCTACTTATCATGCAATGAGTAGATTTGATAAAATAAAAAAAAGAAGTCTGTATTCTGTGGAGGACATATAAATTATCATGCTTATCTGGCAAATTCTGTATTAATTGGAAAATAGTAAATATGTCAAATGTTTCTATGATCCCAGAAAATGTGAAAAGGAAATTATGCAATCAGCATTTTCTTTCATATGAGGTTCAGGATTAAACCCAGTGAAAAGAGTGTATTTTGTATGAGTGAATGTGAAGGGGGGATTGTGATTACTAAATCCAGTTTTTATTCGACATTTCTAAACTTGTATACAGTATTAAACTGTGTAAAGGAAGATAATGAGAAATTAATAGTTAGAATGTTTAAATATAATGTCAAAAAGTAATGAAAGATGATAAGAGTTAGAAAAAAGAGAAAAAGAATATGTGAATGAAGAAATTAAAAACTATCAAGAAAAAATACTAACGTGGAAAATAAAAACTGATAATATGTTGAAAGATAGAAGGATGTGATATAATAATATGAGGAAACAATATTATCATGTAAATCCACCAGAAAATGTACCACAAGAAATGATTAAAGTCATTAAAGTAAGGAAAAAGTAGAGTATCAAAATAATACAGTGTCAGAATTTCCTATAGGGACTGACAATAAACACGTTACCAGTACAGGGGAATATGTTATAAACAAAGAAATTTGAACGAGTGTGTTTTATTGTGTGGAGAAGCAGACAACAGAGTATTTTTTTAATGTAAAATAGTGGTTATACTTTAGAAAAAGATTTGTGAAGAAAGTTTCTGAGAATATTACTGACATAATATAGATTTGAATATGATTATATATTGATATTATAAGAACAAAAAAAATAATACATGAGGATAGATAAGAATTTCATTTATGTAATATGGGTAATTTAGAATGAAAGATGTAATGAAATTTTGACAAATATAAAATGGATTCCATCAGCTATATTGGACAAAATGACATTTTGGTTGTGGAAAAAGGATTTGGGTCAGTTATGGAAGAATAATATAGCAATAACCCACGCCTGGGTGTGGGTAATGCTGGATTTACCTTCGCCCTCGGGACCAAACAAAGCCAACCATGGGTAAATACAGCATTACCCACACCCAGAAGTGGGTTATTGCTATTATACCATGCCATTATTTAAGAAAAGAAACTATTACGTTTCTTAAATAATGGCATAGTATAATGCCTGTTTACTGCCCTTCCGCAGATGTCTGGCATCCGCGGCAGTTCTGATGTACTGCACGCCTGCACAGTACATCAGAGCTGTGGGCAAAAGCAACGGAGAAAGCAAGATCTCCGTTGCTTTTTATTAAGCTATGTTAAATGGGTTTAACATGGCGAGACAGTTTAAAATAAGCAACGGAGATGTCCGTTGCTTATTTTAAAACTATCTCGCTATGTTAAACCCATTTAACATAGCGAAATAAAAAGCAACGGAGATCTTGCTTTCTCCATTGCTTTTTTTTAAAAACCTGTCTCACTATGTTAAATGGGTTTAGCATTATGAGACAGCTTGGAGATCTCTGTTGCTTATTTTAAAGCTGTCTCGCTATGTTAAACCCATTTAACATAGCGAGACAGTGTTTTAAAAGTAGAGTTATACTAATGGGAAAAAGTCCGGGCGACCGGACCTTTTTCCATTAGTATAACTCGATTTACAATGTGCATGCTGGCCAATCAGCGTGCACGTTTTGGGGGGGTCATGGTATAATAATGAAGTTGTTATAGGAAAAATGATAAATAGTAAAAGAAAATATGCCTGTAAATATGTGAATTTTGTAAATATGCAAATTATGTTTATTATGTTGTGTTAAATAAAGGACCCCTACTCTTTCAGATAGGTACTATGGAATCTTTTACATCCACCAGAGCTACCACTAACTCAATCATATAGGGCCTCAGTTTATCATCTTATCTAAATAATGACACACTTGAGTGCAGCATCTGCCTTATGCTACACTGCAGTGAGAGCAATCCAGCTCCCTAGTGTGGGAAATAGAACCCACAGCCTTCTGTACCACAGAAATGTGTACTACTTGTTACACCACTGAGTCATCATACAAGTAGCAGATGTGTCAAGGTCTCCATCTGTGGGATCAGCAAGTTCAGTGTTGTCAGGATGTCACTGCTGCCACACCATTTTTAAATTGAGATGACATGCAAGACTTTTGTCTCTACCACAGGTCATATAGGCAAAGCCCACACTCCTGGGATAGGACATTGAACCATTGGCTGCCCTGTCCTTATCCTACTTGTCTGGGTCTAACAAGAGCCAAAGTCCATTTCTGACCTATGGTTACTGGAAGGGCAGATACACTGTCTGTGTGACACCAGGCAGGACACAAAGAGTATTAGTTTTGCAGCAAAACCCCTCAAAGATGTCTGTGCTAAACCCCAGGCAATATGTTAATGTTGCTGTCATCAGCATGTTTGTAAGCTGTACTGTTTGCCTTAAGACCCAATTCATGGATAAAAGAACAGCCCTTTATAGATAAGTCTACCTAACTGATAAAAAAAATAAACACAAATCACAAGTGAACTTGGTAAGTTAAGAGTCCAAGGGTATCCTACATAATATTCATTCCTGCATTTCACCTGAGTCTGTTTTAGTAAAACCCTACTTAGTTCAGTTATATGGCATAGTAATATTTATTTTGTAAAAACCAAAGGTAGACCTCTTGCATCTAACCATGCACTTGTCTATGTAACTGGAGTTTGTCATGCATTAAGCAGTTAATTTTCTAGTACTCTCCTTGCATGCATAAAATGAGCCATTATTTCATGTCCATCGATCACCGCAATGAAAAGTAAAACTGTATAAAATTGCTTGTGCAGGGAGCAAGACATAAACATCTCACTCCTTGTAATTAAATATAATTTATGCAAGCTCACGTAGTATGCCATTTCCTGCCATGCTTATGATGTTGAAGCTGCATATTTTTTCAGGAGAAAAAGTCTGGCATGGTAATAATGTCTGCAATGCTTGAGCAACACCATATTTCTGATTCTCTTTACAGACTTGTTTTTTTTTCAGAGTAATAACATTGTAGACTGACTTTCAAATGTCCAGATTTTTACCTCATAATTTTAGTCTGTTTCTCATAACATTTGTGATTGCACTACTAACATGTTATTGACCTTAGTGCACATTTAAATATCAAGTAATTGCAGGTTGCTTAAAACCTGTTCACTAATTCTATTTCTGAGAAGTCCAGCCTTGCAATTTTAGCCATGGCTTCAGTAGTAAAACATGTCATGCTTGTTTTGAAAATCAGCCATTAAAACATGCAGCTGATTGACAGCATTATTTTATAAACAAAGAGGGGAGGTCTCCCACTTCTAAGTAATTATAGAAGTGCAGTAGGTTGTATATGCATCTGCCCAGCAAGGCACTATGATGCTAACTCTTTATTGTTAATCAAGGAGTGCTTCTTGTTACAACAGAGTTTAAAGATTTACTGAGTGCCATAAGCTTTTTGGTGACATCTGTCAGTGGCACAGCTCAGAAAAAAAACAGTTAACATTCCACATAGATATAAATTAATTTTTACTGCCTGCTGGCAGAATGAAAAGTCTTGACCAGCAGTTACTGGTAACACTGTGGGACTGTAATGATGATTGGATGTGTTTATATTATAAGGCATGATTACTTGCATACAGTTCAAAATTATAGTTAAGTGCTGAATTGCTTAATATCATGCTGGTTTCAACAAATCCAGTCAGTAATTTATAAGTATATACACATTTGAATCACTTTGGGGTATATACAACTACCCAAAAACTATTTCTTTCTGCATTCAGGAAATGGGTGTTAACTTATAATAATTTCCATCTCTCTCGCTCTATGTATGTGTGTGCATGTGTGTGTGTGTGTGTGTGTGTGTGTGTGTGTGTGTGTGTGTGTGTGTAACCAGGCATAGGTAAGTATAGGAATAACATAATGTTACTAGATGAGAATACATTAAAAAAGTAGAGACTGAACTGCATACGAAATGTTAAGTATATAGAGGGAAATTCACAAACTAGGCTTAAAGAAAGTTAGCTTAGTAATGGTATAATGGTATAGGGAGGTGGGCTAAGGATAAGAGGGGAAAGAAAGTAGCTGGGAATGTAAGGCCAGAAGAGGGGAGATAGCAGTTAGGCTGAGGTAGATGTTAAGATAGTAGCCTCATTTTGGATTTTGGTGCAAGATATGATGGTTATAACTTACCCTGGATTTAAACTTAAAGTCAACGGTTTTTAGGTTTTGAAATATTTACGCCACAGCCTGGCAAAGGAGGCATAATGCAAAGGATTAAGGTTATAAATGGTTAACATGCTAGCATCATAATTATTATTTTCTCCTTTATCATCATCATTATCATCATCATCACTTTCTTTTTGTTATATTTACCAGTGAATGTCTTTCTTATTGTTCATAGGATCATAGGATCATAGGAAGTTACTAAGCTATTTGCCCTGAGGCCCTTACAGGCCTAGCCAAGAATTTATCCCATGTTCTAACAAATCAGCACCCTATGCCACTGTCCAGCATGATTTAATTGCTTAATTGAGAAGCATTTAAAAGGAAGATGCAGTTTGATGATAATTGTTCCATGAAGGCGAATTGCCGAGGTACCAGAACGTATGCTGTGTTATAGAATAAAGAAGTCTTCCTTTTACCTCACCTAGTGACTTCTGAGTTTTGTGGTTTTTGGATTGTGTTTTTCTTGTGGTTTCATCTGTTTTTTCTGCATAGGTGGAATCCCAGGGGTGTATTTTATGTTCCCCATCCTGTTATCCAGGTTGCCCTTAAAAAGGTTTAATGAGGTGCTCTGCTTTACATGGAGAGGGAGTCTATTCCACAAAAGAGGGAGTCTCTGGGATGCAAATCTGTCCTGCCAACAAGTCCTATTGATGTCACAGACCAGGTTGAGGTCTCACGTGTGGGTTACTCGAGTGGTGCTTGACTTGCGGATATGCAGCAGTCCCATAAGGGTGGGGTCTGAGATTGCTTTGTATGCCAGAGATCACCTCTGAGGAGTCTGTAGAGGAACAGGGCTTTTAGCCTATCTGTGTAGGGTAGATGCTTGAGGCCATGGATTCTCCAGGTGAGGAATCTCTATGGTTTCTCCAGCTGCTGCATGTGTTTTGCGAGGTACATGCTGAAAGGGGCATTGTATTCAATAATTGGTCTTACAAGGGAAGAATACAGGGATGCAAAGACCATCTTATCCCTGGATGAGACACCCTTACTAATGAGGTTGGCCATGTAGAAAGCTTTCCGTACAACTGAGGCAAAATGGTGGTCAAAATTCAGTTTGCTATCAACCTGGGTGCCCAAGTCCCTCACGACTGATTGTGTGCTTAGTGCCTTATTATCAATGAGATAATTTGTGGGGACATCATTCTCCCCAAAAGGGATGATGATGCATTTTTTGGCATCAAGTGTGAGGCCATGTTTCTGGCACCAGTCATTTGTTTAGGTGCGACCCTCTTGGAGGATGCCAACATCACTAGGGGAATTGATGACAGCACCCAGCTTGCAGTCATCTGTAAACTTGGTCAGCCATAGCCCACTAGATTTGGCCTGTACCTCTGAGAAGTATATCCCAAGCAGCAGAGGCCCCAAAACCGATCCCTGGGGTACACTGCTTGTTACGGGTCTACTACTTAAAGTAACTTCCCCTATTTTCACTAGGTGGGTTCTATCAGTAAGCCAGTTTGCTACCCATTTGGTAACATATGGATCGATGCCTAGTTGAGAGAGTTTATCTATTATACCTGAGTGGGGAATGGTATTGAAGGCCTTGGCCAGGTCAAGGTAGGCAGTGTGCAACATCTTCCCCTCATCTATGACCTAGGTGAATGTCTCAAAGAAGTCAACCAAATTTAACAGGCATGACCTCCCCTTGTCAAAACCAGATTGTGTCAGATCAATTGTCTGGAGCTTGCCAATGTCCTTGTTAATGAGCTCCATGATAATATGCTCCATAGCCTTGCAGATCAGGCTAGTTAGGCTGATGGGTCTATAATTTCCTGGATCAATGGATGCTCCACCTTTGTGCAAAGGGGTTACAGTAGCTGTCCTCCACTCAGCTGGGATGAAGCTGGTACTCAGGCTTTGGTTGAATAGGGTGCCTGATGTGCTGCAAGTTCCTGCCTGAGTTCATGTAGGATGCAGCCTGGGATGTTATCGGGTCCCATGGAGACTGTATGTTTTGCCTTTGAGAGGGCAGTGATGACTTGCTCCCTAGAGATAAGGGAAGGGGGGCAGGTACTGAGAATGTCCTGTTTTACTGATGGGGGAGGCAGAGGAGTGAAGTTTTCACTGAACCTCTCTGCCAGCTGGTTGGCTATATCTACAGGGTTTGTGTATGTGGTGTCTTTGACCACCAGTTTTGAACAGATCTGGGTGCTTCCCTTGAGATTGCAGGCATATGTGAAGAAAGCTTTATGATTGTCTTTAATAGATGTGGCCAGTGTGGACTCAAAGTTTGGTTTCGAGAATTTTAATAGTGCTCTTATTTGCTGGTTCAGGCTAAGGAGAGATTGCTTCCAATTAGACGCCTGCTCCTTCTTGGTCCTGGACAGCAATTTTTTCCTTTTATTATAGAGTTTATTTACTGTAGATGTCCACCAGACAGGTTTACTCTTCCTTGAGGAGGAGGATTTCATCCTGTCTGGTATTCCTGATTCCGTGCAGCTATATAAATGCTCATATAGTACTTTGGTGTAAGTTTGGACATATGTGCTGGGGGGGTTGGGGGAGATGGTGACTTTGAAAGTGACTGCTTTGTGGTCGGATCTTACCAGGGATGATGACACTGTAGGGATGCTGCAGTGGTTACTCATGTTGGTTAATACCAAGTTCAAGATATTTTCACCTCTTGTGGGGGTGTGAACCAACTGGTCCAAGGCATCTGCATTGAAAAAATCAAGGAATCTGTGGGCATTTGTGTTTTAGCATGAATATTTCTTCTAGTCTATGGTCGGATAGTTAAAGTCACCCGAGATCAGGGTAAAGGATTGAATCTTGATAGATTCTAAGTGGTCCAGATAGGTGGAGTGGGCATCTTAAGTCAGAGTTGGAGGCCTGTAGCTAGCTATAATTTGAATAGAGGTCTTGCAGTTGATAACTGCACCTGGAGTATTTCCTGTGCATCATACTGTTTGACCAGCCAAGAGGTGTGTATATCTTTTATACATATATATATATATATATATATATATATATATATATATATATAGATAGATAGATATATATATATAAATATATATATTGCAACTCCACCTCCTTTTGTTTTGCTGTCCACGGTTTGGGGTCTGAATGGATGATAGGATGAGTAACCTGGTATGACTGGGGGGCTCTCCGTAGCTTTGAAACAGGTTTCTGTGACTGCACAAGTGTCAGCTTCTTCAAGGGTTAAAAATGTTTGCAATGAGTGCAGTTTCATGTTTAGACTCCTAGCGCTTAGCAGCATGACCTTTAATTTACGTTTTGATGACATTTTCATGCTGGTAATTTTGACCTCATGGCATTGCCTAAAAAAGGCACTCTGAGGGAGGCAAGAGCCTGTGCCAGAAGCCTGAAGCCTAAGGGAGACAGATGCAGGCCATCTCTGGCAAAGCATTGTGGCTTGTGAATCATGTCATCCCAGGCTGTCATGTACTGGAGCCCCTTTGAATGACATCAGACTAAGCTAATTGTTAAAGTCAATCATTTTCTGTTTGTACTGAGGCATCATTCTGGATGATGGGACATACCTACCTGGGACACATACCCAGTGAGCTTGATCACGTCTCTCTTCATATAGTCCAGGGAGGTACATCTCAAGTCATTCACTCCAACATGGACTATGATAGAGTCATAACAGTACCTGTTGAGAGACTTGAATACATTGGTGATATGGTGAACTCTGGCACCCGACAAACAAGTAACCATGAGTTTCTCCTTATCCAGCCTGGTAAGGGGTACATCTGTGCTTCTCGCAATGGAGTCTCCTATGACTAATATGTTGGGGTTAAGTTTAGGTCTTAGTGGCTGTGAGACACAGGTGTGTGGACTATGTGTGGTGTGTGGTGTGGTGGGCAGTGGAGTTTGCATGCGTTTATGCCTCGGAGGTCTCTTTTGTTTGGGTATGCTTTTGTTGAGTGCCTCTGCATATGTGGGAGTGTGTTGTGTAGGTGTAGGGTGGGGAGAGAGTGATGACACTAGGTGCTTGATGTATTTGCATCTCTCACAAATTGTGTTCCTTGGTGCTAATAGTAGAGGGCTGTCCGTGTACATGAGGCAGTTGCTACACTGTCTCAGGATGCCCATATCGACCAGACTGGCAGGAGAAAATGTAGGAAATTGTCCATCCATATTTGTCAGAAACTGTTCAAATTTATTTGGCATTTTATACTTGCATATGGTAAATTAACTACTGAGTCAATAATTATGCATTTATCTAGGTCACTACTGTGTATTTATGTCAGTTGTTCTTGCTCATGTAGATACAGCTGTATGTTTATTCTGCTATTTGATCCAGGTTGTGACTGAAAATGGTGCAGTGCTTAGAACCAGTTAATTTACCCAGTCAACAAAGGAAATAAATGAAAAAAAAAAAAATAAATAAAAAGAGAAGGGAAGCTGAAAAATAGCTTTTGAGTAGCGGTCAGATTATGGATTGTGTCTTTCTTCATCCATGTATGCTCACTAGCACTAAGCATATCAGGGTTGGAAGAAAGAATATTGTTTATGTGCTGGGTAAACATCTTCAGAAGCAGAAAAGTGGTGCGGTGCTGTTTTCCAGTGTAACAACACAAGACTGATGTAATCCAAAGGTTCTAGACTAAACTGCACTTTTCTAACCCCGAGTTTAACTCCTTGTGGAGATAAAGTATATAACTTATGACACAGATGCTTCAAGATACTGGGTGAATTGTCATCAAATACTTGTAGGACAGTTAACTGTAAACAGTGCCTGATTCTCCAATACCCAAGAATCCTGGGGATGGAAAAGAAAACAATATAAAAGCTCAGTGGTATCACTGCATTCCTTATTCCACTGTTTTCAAAACTTTTGAAATGATGACAGAACTGTTTAAAATAACCCTTTTGGGAATGTCATTTAGACATTACAGCCTGTAAGTCTTCATCTGAAGTCCTAAAAGGACTGGAGCTCTTCCCAAAGCTAGGATGTGAATTCAAGAAGCTGAGTGGAGAAGGCAATTTTGATAATGTGCAAAATGCTTTTGCAATAGAAATTGATAAGGTATTTAAAATAACTAAAAGCATTAGATAGCACCACCGTCTGAAAAGGGAGCACTACAGAAATTGATTTTGGGACCTGTCATAGTACATTACATCAATTCTTGAATCATTAGCAAGGTGAGACAGTGGAAGATGCACATGGTCTGCTTCTAAGAAAATTATAGCTTTCAAATATCTACTCAAGAATTTATTTAAATGAGGTATAGTGTTGAGGATTACAAATGTTGCACATACTGCCTGTCAATCTGCATCTGAATCTGTCAACCTCCATTTGCCTACAGTGTAATTCTGAGATCGTCACTCAACCACACTGTTCCCTATTTTCCCAGGCTGAGTCTAAAAAGGGTCCATATAGAACAGTGCTCTCCCTGGTTATAAAAAAAAAAATCCTACACTGACAAGGCAATGAGGAATCACAAAATTCATAATACAGCCAAGATAACCAGTACATAGGAGTTCACCAAAAATCTGTAGTCATACTTGCATGGTGAGGAATCTGGAAAGTAGTTTAACCAAAGAATGAAAAGGCAATGCAGAGGGATATTAATATTAGAGTTTCTTCCCATCAAAACTATATCTTAGACACTTTTTGTTCTACTCTTTCCAACATGTTCACCATTTGAAGTCACAATAATGCATTTTGCATTTCTATTGCTATATCTCTATTCCTTCCGGCAGCAAATAGGGAGGCCATGGAGCTTCTAGAGCCTATCCTACTCACCTTACGATACTCAAGTTCAGAAAGATAAACTTCCTGAATATATATATATATATATATATATATATATATATATATATATATATAAAAAAACACCAGATGCTTGCACATGAGATAGTGAAAAAGCCTAACATGTTATTGGAGTGTTAGCCCATTATAATTATTATTATTATTATTATTATTACTAGACCAGATATTTAATGAAAGAAATTTAGGAGCAGAAATTGTGGCAAGTCAAATTCCTTATACTAAGAATACTGCCTTTGGGTAAGGGGGTCTCACAAATGGCAACAGTCCAGAAGCCCTGTATCTCCAACCATCTTTAAAGCTTATAAAATAACATGTAAACTATTGACTTACTAAAAAATTAGATGAAGTTCTTAACCCCAAACTAGAATGTAAAGTAACTATATACAAGGCTTTCTTAACTGGTTCTTCTCGAGGCATAGGATTGTTGGATAATGAGTCATATGAAAGGTTCTCAAGGGAAAGAGGGGAAGTGAAGACATAAAAGGTAGATAGTGTTATCTAATAGCTAACATGAGATACATCTCCCACTGGCTACTGGAATTTCACAATCAAATGTCTTTTCATAGTCCAATCATGTAAGTGCTATATATTTGAACTATATTTGGACTTTAGCAGAAGACGCGGTAGCCATTTTAGCTACATTGAATAATAGGCTCAGCATAATAACCACTTTTTATGAAATATGTACAATAACCTACTATATCAGCAGATAATTATAATACAATGCAAAAAAAGGTCAGTAGCTAGGCTGTGCCATATTCTGCCATGTCTCAAGTGCACAGATTTTCAAGAATAAAACTGCTTACTTCTAAATTTCTTCTTCTATTCTAGTTCCACTGGTCTCGGAAAACTGGCTTGGAGATTTATCAAAATAAATGTAAATAATGTTGACAACAAACATGAAGCCTAACTGGTCACAACAGAGTACTAGTACCTACATGCATAGCTATTAAAAAAGAGAAAATAAGACATTAGAATTTTTCTATTACACAATAGGATTAGGTTACCAGATAGGGTTAATAAGTTTAAACTTCCTTATATCCTCCACAGATATTAGCTGGTAAGCTCATTTATAAACTAATAAGGGAAGGGATGAGAAAAATGCAGAAACGTACACTGCCTCCATATTAATATAAGGTATAATATAAAGTATAAGTGTTGATAAGCAAATTTATGAAAAGCTAGAAGGCTACATAAGTTAACTATCAAAAATCAGTAGTCCCACCACTTACTTGCAAGGAAGTTGTTCCCTTTCAAAATACAAGCACCTTTTTTCATCATCTGCTCATCCCCAGCCCACTCACCTCCTTGACGCATGCTTGCTAGCAGCTCTTCCTGCACCCATCATCCAATTTGTTATATTGGTGACAAGAGCCAAAGAGCCCATTTGTTTCTACCTAGGGAGACTATCAGTCCATTCTTTCTCCCTCTAGTGAGAGTTGGGTGGTAGAAGGAAGGACAACTTTATGTCCTGAGGAATAACCTACATGGGTCTTCCTCAGGTAACTTGCAAGATCACATGTACTATCTGTTTTTTGAGGAGGAGACATGTAAGCTACAAAACATTCTGTGGGGGAGAGCTAAAACTTGACAGAGAGAGATCCATCTATGTCGCTATTCAGGTTGTAGATTCAACCAGCCACCACTAGATGCCACCAATGCCACAGGCCTAGCAGCCTCCATCTCCTGTGCATTTGCAAGCTGGGATTGACTGCACAAGCTCATCCTCCACTGCCAGTTTCATCATGTAACTGTGCTCCTAATCAAACATGACTTGTTTGTGATGTAGTCAGGCTTTCATGCCTTTACACCATAGTGCTAAGAAACACCTTTGTAAGATATTGCCTGCCTACAACACAACACCTAGAAGCAGAGAGCCACAAGGGGACTTTTCTGATCTTCCCTGTCATATAATATAATCACAAAATAGAGATAACTTGTATCTATATTGGGCCTAGGGGGAAGGAAAGACAGGAGGGCAAGACAGAAGGGGAGGTTATGTCAGCTGAGAGGGCCCAGCAGATGAAGATATCATTCCTCTTTTAGGTTAATGGCATAAAATAATTTATTAGTAGAGAACATAATTACTTTTAGAACAACAGTACTAGTGTATATTCTGTCAAATATCAGTAACTCTCAAAAAAGAAATATAGTAAAAGTAACAATGGTTACTCAACATAGTATCAAGTGTTGAAACCATGAAGGCTGCCTAACATAAATTTATGTCTTAATTCCTGTGGTCTGGTGGGGCCTATAATGTGAAATTTTTCTTCTTCTTTTGGCTTTTCCTTGTTAGGGGTCACAACAGGGGAACTCTGGTCCGCTAATGATTGGCAGTAGAATTTTACAGTGGCAAGGTGCCAGCTCGACGCCCAACCTTCAACGAAGGCACGCCCATTCACGCATGTCTTTTGAATGCCACTCGACCGTGGGGACAACATGCAGACTCCACACAGAAGGCACTCCAGCCGAGAGGGGCCTATAATGTGAAATACTGTACATAAATACTGGAGAGCGCAGATAATAATTTGTTTGTACATAGTCTACGGACCTAAAGCTTTTGAATGAAGCAACATATACATGCCAAAGAACTACAGTTGAAAGGGCAGGTAGCAGATGGCTAGCTGTTTCTGATTTATTTATTTATTTTACATTTGTTAACCGGGAAAGTCCAACTGGACACAGGTCTATTTTCAGTGGAGGCCTGGGGAGAAAAGCTCCAATTACATAAATTGACAAGTTCACAATGATAGATATTTACATTCAGGAAGTTAACATTTTAAGACTGACAGTATATTACAAATTTAAAGGAAAATATGAATAACTAAGAAGAGAATATAACTTAGCAGATATTACATGGTACAATCAGAACAAGATGTATTATATATAGAAATCATTCAATAGTAGGCAGATAGAGTGGTTGCTACTATTGTCATATCTTGACAGTCCAGTGTGATTCATTTCTCAGGTGTAACAGAAAGTTACTGTGAGTAGTTTAATGGATGACATAACAATACATTTAGAATATGACAAATTGTACATTGATTTAATATTGTAGAAAAATAAGTTGGTGATGCTTGCTTATAATGACAGTGGATTGCATTTTATTGCTTATGGTTACATAAAAGCCATATTTAGTATGTGACTCTAGCTATCATTAATGGAGAGTATGGTAGTTATTTAGAATTCTGGCATTTATCCTGGGGTGAGACAAGAGCATAGCTTGTTCTTGAAATGAGTTTTAAGAAGTTTTTTTGAATTGGGTGGTAGAATTATTGGATATTAGTTGGGTAGGATGTGAGTTCCAGAGTTTTGAAATGGAGTGGCTCTAGACAGTTTTACCTGCCTCATTGTTGTGTTTGGTGACTTCTAGGTGATTTAGGGTACTAAATCTCAAGGTTCTGGCTGTGATGTGAGGTTGTATAAGTTGTTGAAGAGCTGGGATTTTGTTGGATTGGTAAAATACTTTGTGTGCTAGTGACAGTTGATTTAGTGGCAGTACTTGTGAGAGTTCTAGCTGGTTAAGTTTGTTGAGGGACTCACAGTGATGGGACTGGCAGGGTGACTCTGTAGCAAATCTTGCTACCTTATTGTAGCAGGTTTCTAGCTTATTTAGATTTGTTTTACGAAGGTTAATTAGCACAGGGGATGCATAGAGCAGGGTAGATAGTAGTTGTGTCCTGGCTATTGTTGTTTTAGATTGCTTTGAAAGATAACATCTGTTACGATAGAGTAGTCCTAATTTTTTGTGAACTTTCTTTATGGTTTGGGCTATGTGAACATCAAATCTAAGGTGGTTATCAATTTCTACATCTAGTAGTTCGGTGTGGGTGGCAGGGTTGATAGCAGTTTTGTTTTTGGAGGTGATAGTAAAGTTGCATGTTAGGGGGAGGGACCTATGAGAGCTAAAGAGGAGTAATTTTTTTTTTATTAGGGTTAAGAATGAGTTGGTGGTTGGTGAACCAAGTTTTGGCTAGTGAGAAGCACTCTTGTGTTAGGGAGAGGAGGTGTTCGGGTGTGGGAGCTGCACATATGATAGTGGTGTCATCTGTGTATTGGATTAATGAGGCTTTAGGTGTGGCAGATGGGAGTTGATTGGTGAAGAGAGTGAAAAGTAAAGGACCTAGGATGGAGCCTTGGGGTACTCCAATGGAAACTGGCAGTAAGGAAGATATTTGGTTCTGCCATTGTACTGCCTGCTGCCTACCTGATAGACAGCTCTCAAACCATGTATTAGAGGAGATATTAAGGTTCAGGGTTGAGAGTGAGTGGAGAAGTTTAAGGTGGTTAACCATATCAAAAGCTTTGGATAAATCTAAGAATATAGCAGATACCAGTTGTTCATTATTTCTGTGATGATTAATGGTGTTAGTGAATGATGTAAGTGCAGTGGTGGTACTATGGAAGGATCTAACGCCATGCTGTTGTGTTGATAACAATTTGTTATCAAGTAGGTAAGCCATGAGTTGTGTGTGTATTACCTTCTCAAGGATTTTAGATAAGGGTGATAGTATGGCAATAAGCCGATAGTTGTTGAGTTCAAAGGACATTCCCCCTTTGTGCAATGGTATGCAGTAGTGAAATTTAGTATTTTGTTAAGTACAAACTTGCAGTTTTAAAAGTACTGTATTTTATTTTTTTCTGTTTCCTAATTGTGTGTTTCTGAACAGTGTGATGTATGTCTCTCTGCAGTTATTTTGCTATAGAGGGGGTGTTGATATCACTTCTTTGTTATCTGATATTTAATAGCCTAGAGGGATTTCTCTGTACTTTAAGTGCTAGCCGCAAAGTTTAAGAAATCATTTTATGCTCAACTCCTGAGAGACTTGCTTGGCTACAAACATCTGCATTACAAGCTGAAGCTAAGTGAAACTTGCAGTAGTGAATTTTAGTCTTTTAAGTACGTACTTGCAGTTTTAAAAGTACTGTATGTTCATGTTTTTCTGTTTCCTAATTGTGTGTGTCTGAAGAGTGTGCTGTGTGTCTCTCTGCAGTTAGTTCTCCCTGTTCTTGTGTTGGTATTAGTGTTGGTGGCTCTGGAATTGCCCGCCCCTCCTGTAAGTCTGTATTAGAACACTCCTCCTGGGTCCATCTCATTTGCTCACTTAACTGAGTACAGTGAGATCATATTCTGAGTGTAGTGTTCACTCAACTTAATAGAGAGAGAAGATTTGAGAAGGCCAGCCAACTTAGGTTCTTCCTTCTTCTGTTCTTGCACTTAAAAAAAAATAAAATAAAATAAAAATGCTTTTTGCACTTTATTCATTTGCTTTTACTGTGTTTGTGTTTTCTCCTACTTTATTTTGCTTTTCTTAAAAGTACTCAATTTTATTTATTCTGCTGCATTTATTACTGCTTGGTCTTAGCCTGATTAAATTGTAACTGTTATTCTAAGTCTTTTGGTTGAAGCACCTGGGCTTCATACAGGCTGTTTTACATTAAGGTTTGTGGTCTGCACTGTTGTGACAGGACAGGTAGCTTACATCCTTCTAAGCTGGGAATTGCTGATTGAAGGCCCAGTGTCTGCTATTCTAAAAGTGTATTAGTTCTGGCTTAAGCAATTGGGCTTCAGGCCAGTTATTCTACATTAAGAAGGTTTGTGGTCTGCACTCTTGTGGGAGGAGAGGCTGGATTCTGCCCTTCTGAGCTGGGAATTTCTGGTCACAGGCTTATTGTGACTGCTTATTTGAACTGTTTCTTTCTGAAATTGATGCGCCTTGTTGCTGTAGCATAGACCAGATTCAGGCCTGCTGAATCTAGCTTTGCTTGTATAACTTGAGCACTGATCCAGGCCATCTTTTTTTGGAGAAGGTTCCCCTGCACCCTAGTAAGCAGGGGTGTGCAGTTAGAACTTGTTTGATTGAAGACTGCTGAAACAGGGCTCAGTTTTGAGGTTTTTTTCTGGTTAATTGGGTAACTTGTTTAAATCAGTTTCTTCATTTTCTATTGTTTATATATATATATATATATATATATATATATATATATATATATATATATATATATATATACACATATTGCACTTTATTCATCTGCTTTTACTGTATTTGTTTTTCTTCCTACCTTATTACCAGGGGCATTGACTACAACTCTAATCTGTGATATATAACAATAAGTATCCTTTTCTGTGCTTTTAATTTGTTTTTTTGAGTGTATCTGCTTTATTATTTTTGAAAAAAAAAAAAAAATATATATATATATATATATATATATATATATATATATATATATATACTTGTTTCCCACCTTTCTAAGCTAGTATAGTCCAGATTTCAGGTTAGTGCTGAATTCAGGGCTGTGTTACACGTTTCTATGTTTGCCCATACCTTACTTGGATAGAAGGAAGTTTCTCTGTTCACCTGTTAGAGAGGGGAGCTATGAGCAGCCTATCTGTTCCTGGAGGAGTGGTTTCAGCCCAGAAATTAGTAGTTTATTGGCCATTTTGGGCTAATTTCTATCTCCTTCATTTCCCTGCTATAAATACCATATTTGCCTGGTTTTGCGCACCGGGCAGCGCCGGTTAGCTAGGGTAAAACTATTCCCGGCTCCGCAAAGTCTCCTCTACAATTTTTTCCTTGGAACTAGACAAACTTTCAGCTTAAGCACTCAAGCCATTCATTTCTCAGCCCGGCACTTGCTCAAAACTTATAGCAAGCACTTGTAAACCATAGCACTAGACCCTCCTGTACTGTACAGACGGACAAGGTCTCTATGCGACCATACCAGCCATCCAATAAAACAGTTCACTGTACCTATCCAGGCATGTCCAAAGGACAGTTTCAGGTATACTCCAGTCCAGCTGGTGAATCTGGGCATTTTGAGGCAATGTTACAACTGCCTCATGTAAACAGGCAACTACATCCTCCTGCCACCAAACTCTAATACATGCGAGAGATGCAATTATACAGCCAAACTGGAGGCTAAGCTCTCTCAATCCAAGACTGGATCAGACAGTCAAGAGGAGAAGGGAAATACTTGCAACACACCACCAGTCTCATATAGACCCATTAAACCAGCAACAGCAAAAAACACATAAATACATGAAAACATACTTGGAGGCTTTAAATAAAAATCTGCAAAACTGACAGAGACCTCCAGAGCAAACATCCAAGCAACCTCCACCCCCCAACACAAACCATGAAACACATACTTCACAAAACCAGTGTGCCATGCAATCACTGCCCTTAATGCAAAATAACATACCCAACATATTAGTAATAGGTGACTCTATAGTCTGGCACACTGACGTCCCACTCACTAGGCTGAATAAGGAGAAGGTTACTGTTAGCTTAGCTGCCTGTCGGGTGCCAGGATCCGCCACATAACACAAGCACTCAGGTCACTCCAGAACAAGTACAAATATGACTCTGTCATTGTCCATGTTGGTGTGAATGATCTGAGCTGTACCTCCCTGGACTACATGAAAAGAGACATGGAAGAGCTCTCTGATCACGTAGACCAGGCCGGTATGAGCCTGACTAGCATTCTGCCCTCTCCAAGAATGATACCATGGTATAAAGAAAAAATTCTTGATTTCAACAATTAGCTAAGTTTCTGGTGTCATTCAAAGGGGATCCAATTTCTGTCCATTTGGGATGACATGCTCGACAAGCCATGCTGTTTCATTAGAGACAGCTTGCACCTGTCACCCTTAGGCTTTTGAATACTTGACAAGGCTCTTGCCACCCCCATAGTGCCTTTTTTAGGCAAGGCTCAAAAGACAAACCCACCACCGTAAATAGCACAAGCAACAAAAAACTGAGGGTAATGCTACTCAATGCCAGAAGTCTAAACCTCAAAATGCATGCACTCGAGGCACTCCTCAGTATGGAGAAAATCAATATATGTGCAGTAACAGAAACCTGGTTTAAGGCTCCAGAGAGCACCCCAGCACTACCAGGCTACAACTCATACCATACATTTTGGCCACAGAACCCAAACCGAAATACAAAAGGCGGGGGCATATCCATATTCATCAAGGATACCCACACCTCCAGGTTAGTGGCACAGCACGATGCTTCAGAGATCCATGTGCAACTAACAATGAGCAAAACTGCAGTTCAAATTGTAGCTTGCTACAGATCACTCACCATGTCCCAGGACCCCCATTCTGCATTTCTGGAAACACTGGGAAACATAAAGGTCCTACCAAACACCCTAATATTGGGTGATTTCAATTACCCAAACATTAACTGGGAGAACTACTCAAGTACTAACTCTCTTGCCCATCTTTTCCTAGAATTTATAAACTCAAACGCCATGGTTCAACTAGTCAACACTCCCACCAGAGGTGACAACATATTGGACCTGGTCATCACCAACATGGGTGACCGGTGTTCCACACCAGAGGTCAACCCCTCACTGGTTAGATCTGGCCATAAACAAATCACTTTGGATATCCATATTCCGCCCCCACCCATGGACAAGAAAGCCACCATGAAAAACTTTTCAAAAGCAAACTTCAAGTTACTTAAGACCGAGGTGGAAAGTTTCAAAGCCCCCATGCTGAAGGATGACACTGTCCAAGCTGCAAAATCCTTTACTAATACATTCTACAGGCAGCTACAAAAATGCATGGGTTATGCCATCCCAAGCAAAACCAAGACCCACTACTCCAAGAAAAGGAAACCAGTCAGTGTACTCCTGACATAAACAAGCTATACAACAGAAGGAGGAGACAAGTACAGAAAAGAGTAAACTCCCAAGAAGGGAAGACATCCCTGATCAGTATCAGCAAGAAACTACGATCCCTCATAAAATCATCCAAGGCGAGCTTTGAAAGAAAAATTTCCAAGGACTCCAAAGATAACCAGAAGGCATTCTTTAGCTATGTCAAGAATCTAAGTGGCGATGCTCAGATCTGCTCGGAGTTAGTGCAGAATGGCACAAAATACACTGAACCGACTGTTATTGCCAACATCCTGGCAGACAGGTTCAGTGCAAACTTCACCCACCTCTTACCCCCAAAAGGGCCCATAACCATACCAGAAGAATGTAGAGTCCCTGAAATCACAGACACTCTGGTTAAAACAACCCTCTCCAAAGCCAAAAACTCAGCATCAGTGGGACTGGACGGTGTCCCAGGCTGCGTCCTACATGAGCTCAAAGATGAACTAACCTCTCACCTAAACACACTGTTCAAACTCAGCCTCTCCACAGGATACATACCAATAGAGTGGCACACAGCAATGATTATTCTGCTCCACAAAGGTAGAGAAACAGCAGACCCCAGGAACTATTGCCCTATAAGCCTGACTAGCTTGGTCTGCAAGGCTATGGAGTGCATCATCATGGAACTCATTAACAGTGACATTGGGAACCTCCAAACACTGGACCCTACCCAGTTTGGCTTTGTTAAGGGCGGATCATGCTTCCTAAACCTGGTGGACTTCTTTGAGACAGTTACCAAGGCTATAGACGAGGGAAAGGTGGTACACACAGCCTACCTAGACCTTGTTAAGGCCTTCAACACCATTCCCCATTCTGGTATTATAGACAAGCTCACCAGCCTGAACATAAACCCCTATGTCACAAGATGGGTTGCCAACTGGCTCATGGACAGAACCCACATGGTGAGAGTTGGGGGAGCTAGGTCCGTCTCTAAACCGGTTACAAGTGATGTTCCCCAGGGCTCAGTCCTAGGACCCCTCCTGTTCGGCATATACTTCTCAGAGATACAGGCAAGCACAGGAGGACTATGGCTGACCAAGTTTGCAGATGACTGCAAACTAGGGGCTATAATTGACACTCCGGCTGACACAGACATCCTCCAAAAGAGTCTCACTGAGACGGATACCTGGTGTCAAAATCATGGCCTCAAGCTAAATGCCAAAAAGTGCATAGTCATCCCCTTTGGAAAAAACAAAGTACCCGCAAACTACCACATAGATGGTAGATGTAACAAGGGATCTGGGGACCCAAGTAGATAGTAATCTCACCTTTGATAATCACATTGCCAAAGTGGTTAGAAAATCCTTTTACGTGGCCCACCTAATCACAAAAGGGTTCGCATCCAGATCAAAAGAGGTCATTGTGCCCCTTTACTCATCACTCATCAGACCCATCTTAGAGTACAACGCCTCATTTAGGATGTACCTTACAAGACACCTGCAACAGCTGGAAAGACCACAAAAGCTGCCTCAAACAGATGCCCTATGCAGCTTGACTGAAGAAACTCCAGTTGTACTCGGTTGCATACCGCCTACTCAGAGGTGATTTCTGCCTGACATACAAGGCCATGTCCAACCCAGAATTGATGGACATGCTCCACCTAAAGAAAACTTTATCCCCTCGAGCCACATGCTCTAGGGATCTAGACCTCACCACAACAATAAATAGGACATGCTGGAGGGATAGATTCCTGTCCCAGAGACTTCCCATGCTTTGGAACAAGATTCCAATCTACATTAGGCTGAGCTCCTCACTAACACTCTTCAAAAGAAACCTTGACGAGTGGATGGAAAACAGAAAGTTTACCTCGGGGATCACTTCAGTGGCTCTGCTGGACAGAGGCACAAGGAACTAATCTAAGGGGACGGCAAAAGCCAACACATTCTGGCTAGGCTTATAAATGTCTTTGGGCAGATAGCCTAGTACCCACCTATGAACCTATATGGGAAATTTTCCATAAATGGGGTACTGTACATTCTAAGATGGATCTGTTAATAAGGATGGTCTCAGGGTAGGCAATGGCTTCTGTGGCTATCTGTAGATATTCAGCGAGTAGTTTACTGGCAGCCAAGGTGGTGGGTTTGAGTTTTTGGAGAAGTTTTAGAATGGTTTTGGTTGATACTGGATGAAAGCTAAAGTGGGTGTTATTATCCTGTGTTCCATTTGGAGTTGTCATTTGTGTTGGGGTGGGGTGACTAGCAGTGGTTTGGTTATTAGCTAGGGCTTGGATTGTCTCTGTAAAGTATTTATTTAGTTGGGTGGGGATATTGTCATGGTTGTTTTCAATTTTGGGGGTGGAGGTGAAAGTTTTCCCAAGTTGTAATACAGAGTTCATGGCTGCCCATAATTTGTGTGGGTTATTAGCATGTTTGTTTTGGATATTTTTGTAGTATGAGATTTTGTCTGTTTTAATGTGTTTTTTGCCTTGTTACGTAGTTCACAATAGTTTTGTTTATATATTTGGGTATTACTCTTGTGAATTTGTATCCAGGCTTTGCCCCTTTCCTTGGGAATTACTTTGGTGATTTTTGTTAGCAAGGGGGCATATTTAGTTTTTATTCTAGTGGTTCTGGGGGGAGCATGACTGTTTGGTATATTTAGGAAATGTGTATTAAAGTATATAACTGCTTAATTGAGTGTTAATTGTTTCAAGGGCGCCCAGTTACAACATTTTAAGTCCCTAATAAAGTGTTGGGATTAAAGTTTTTTTTGTTTCTGATTTGCTGTAGTATTACTTGGGACACTAGGGGAGTTTTGCCTCTCAGTAAGTATGGTGGTTGATGGTTGCTGAGGGTGTCTGGCAGACATCCAGCTAGGGATACAACAGATGGCTGGGATCCAAGTATCCAGTCCAGTATGGATTGGTGTTTGGATCTTTTGTTAGTTCTAGTGGGGGATGAGATAACTTGGGTTAGTCTGTGAAGGTTAATATGAGAGAGTGGATTTTGGTTGGTACAGCTTAGCCAATCTATATTAAAGTCACCTAGCAGGATATTTTCCTGGGGAAGGGAGGCAGAGATCCATTCTAATAAGTTTCCATGATACTGATGTTGTTCCCTGGAGGAATATAGCATCTTATAATATTGATGGATTTTTTTGGGTTCAGTTTAAGCTTGGCTAGGGTTAGCTCGACATTTTTGAATTCTGGAATGGTAATATCAGGTTGTTCAAGGATTACATGATTTTTGTACAATATGGCTACTCCCCCCTCCCCTTTTACCTACTCTGTCTGAGTGTATGATATTGTATCCTGGTGCTGTAATTTCATTATCGTGGATTTCAGGTTTTAGCTTGGTCTCGGTTAGTATAACTATGTCTGGTTTGTAGTGAGCAAGTAGAGCGTGGAGGTCATGGACTTTGTTAAGGACACTTCTCCCATTTAGATTAATAAGAAGGAGAGAGTTATTCTGTTTATGGAGCAAGGAATTAATTTGATCAGGGTTTGGGGTGTTTGGTTTGTTTTGGGCCTGGATTTGGGTGTATGTTACCACATAATATGAGACTTTTTAGTAGGTTTAAGTAGACTCGGTTAAGTTTACAGATAATTTTAAAGAATTTTATTGAAGAGTTTGGTTGATGACTAGGTGGGAGTAATTTGTGCAAGAGACAGTCAGAGTGTGTGTGGGTAGGTAGAGGTAAGGGGCTAAGTGAATATTTGTAGAGGTTGGTTTATGGTTTAGGGTTGTAGTTTGTTTTGGAATAGGTAGGTTGTATTGAAGGTGGACCTGGTAGTTGGTTAAGATTGTTAGTAATAGTAGGGTGGAGATGAAGACTGAATAGTGTAGGAGATGTAGGTTAGAGTTATGTGGTAATGGAGACATAGCTCGTTTTCTTAGGCAGAGTTTATAGTGTCGGTGATACAGACTATATGTTGCTTTGTGGTTTGTAGTGGGGTAAGTAGTGAGCGTGTTGGGTGGATGGGTGTGATAGTTTAGGGAGTATGGTGGGAGGAGTTTGATGTAATGGGAGGAGTGGCTTATGGGTTTAAATGTAATTGATATGGGGGTGGGTGGGAATGTGGGAGGAGAGGGGACCCACCCAGCTGAAGAAATCAGTGCAATTTCAGAAACTATCAGAAGCAGCACTTTTTCAATGTCCTAGGTCAGTTCAGTCTATTTTTTTGACAAAAATAAAACCCTTATGGTGGTGGGCACAGATTAGATTATGGGTATAGATTTTCCTGCTTAGAACTTACTGTCTTGCATATGTTTGGAAGGGAATAAGAGCAGCTCTATGTATGTGTAACCCTTATTTGTGCGCTTTTAGTTATCGCACTTTGGATTCAGTCTTTTTGGAGTTATGTAACTTGGTAAATACTGCCATCTAGTGGCAAAAATGGGGAATTGTGAGACCCATCAGTGAATAACTAAAATATAACCGGGGAAACAAAATTACAGCGGATGGTCCATGCGGTGTGCAAGCTAACAATAGTAATACAAGGAGAGATGAAACAGTGCAATTTTGGCTAACAGATGAACTATTTTATACCTACACTTCTAACTCTTCCTTGTAGACTGCAGGGCAGATGGAACAGTATTCCTTGGGTACAGCTAGGTAAGAGGGGCAGCTTGTTCCCTTGCGAGCGAATATCTAGCTGTGAAGAGAAGAAAGGAAAAATATAAGATAACTAGGTAATTTTCAGTAAACTAAACTAAAATAGGTGGCCAGGTGGGGATCTTGGTGTTGGTTAGCGTGTAGGAGAGAGTATGATAAAGGAGTGCTTCCTTCATGGTGAAAGGAGAGGGGTATGGATTCCTTAAGGAAAGGTAAACAACACCCTATTAGCAGTTAAAAAATTGGAGGGAAAAGTGACCAGACTAACGAACAGGCAGATGTCTTTGAATAGTATTAAGCAGACACCAATACATCGCTCATATTTGGTTATGCTAGCGAATTAACCACTGGCTCACTTTTCATTCTACTTAACTAATACAATATCAAAGGAAATAAAGTCCAACACTACTCTTTTGTTACATGGAAAGACATGTTCTAAGTAAATATAAACTGAAACAAACAACAGAAATACAATACTCCTACTTAGCTGCACAATGCAATAGCTGCCTATGCTGCATTTCTGCAATATGATTTGTTGAAAAAAATACAGGGCGAGTTACTTTGAACTGCAGTTCACCCAATGTAGCTTTTACAGTTAAGACTATATTTACAGATCAGAAATTGTGCTACTACAGAAAATATTGGAGGGCAATTTACTTGTATTAAGACACACCGGACTTGGCATCTGGACCCCAAGTGTAGAAAGCAACATACAGATACATTCATTCGTAATGTTACTAATGTTATTATCAAGATAGCAAATTACTATACACTTAGACTATGCCTTATCTTCTAGTAAGTACAGAATCAGAACGCACTTACTATAACTCATATCTTTATGAAATAAACACTGACTTAAAAAAATCTCAATTAAAGGTGCCCATTTAAATCATAAAATGTCTTACTTACTAAAACATAACAACTTTCCTACTACAATAAATCTTAAAATATGAGCATCCCAGATTCATATTATGCTTCATAACATCTGATTATTATTTGTATAGTGGGATTACTGTGTTTAGCACCATACCAATGTAATACAAACAGGAGCAATCTATGGCTGTATTAAGGTCTGAGGATTCAGTTCTGCTACAACTTTCAATCAACAAGACAAAATAAATTCAAATTCAGCACTTAATGCATGGCAGGATATGAATAAAAAACAAGCTAAAAACTCACAACTACATTTATTAGTGTCTTTGTCATGTTAAGGTGGCTGAAAAAATCCCTTTTCCTGATTCATACTTCATCCATCATGCATTATCATGCATCACAAACTGATGCATCCATGCTGGCAAAAGTCTTAACCATGCTGGAAATGCCATCCATTGTTAGTCCACTGTTTGGCAATTCATTTTTCATACCACTTAAAAGAAGTCTGCAAACTTAAACTATTCTCCATTTAAAGTAAGTATTAACATTGCACATCAACAATGACTGCATTTATTTTTATATTTTTATTTATTTATTTTTTTGCTGCCAGAAATTATTTATGATAGGCTGGAAGGCATTCTAGTTTTGGGTAAGTTCAGCTTAGTAATACCTACTAATTGTAATGCACAAACATCTGAAACTTAGAAAACCTTCTTTGTCTTTAAAACAGACAATAAGTCAGACAAACAAACAAATAAACTGATAGACAGACAGCTGATACATGGATTATTTGCCTACTGTAAAGTAGAGGTGTGCATCTTGTATCTCATACAATATTATCATATTTACATACTGTGAAATGCAGAAAAATCGTGCCATGCCAGTTGACAGTGCATTTGATATCCATCATCTATCTGGCCAGGGAATGACATTTGAGAACACAGAGGGGTAGCATAGGAGGTTTTTGTACTTGAGTTGTACTCCCAGTCATCCTTAGCATGAATGATCCTAGTGAAGGAATACAGGGGAAAAATGCTGCATTACACTGGAGCCTCGAACACCAAGGTTCTGCAGAGGTTTTGGTCTGTCCCTCCTCCAAGTCTAGGTGAAGCACCTGCTCAAATAAATCAAGAAGGCCTTACTGTAGAGACTTGCAAAAACTGTTCCATCAGACAATGGTCCCATTGTATGTCTATGAATTTTAGTAGATTGTGAACTGGCAGCACATCTGGTTCAGGATACAGACCCTCTCAACGCAGTGCATCTTGTATTGGCTGACACCTTGTAATAGTATACATTTCCAGCTGTGCACAGTCCTATACCTTGTGCCTTATAGGTTCATAGGTACTTACTAGGCTATTCTTCTGTGATGATCTTAAGAAGCCTAGACTTAGATTCCCATAGTAGTTTTAGCCCTTAGAATTTGCATAAACATTACCCAGTGATGGGCCAAATAAGGATATGTTGGGACATTTGCATGTCTTGTTGAATTCCCCAAAGTCCAGCCCAAGTGCAAATACAGTGTCTAACATGATGCATTCCTGTACATCAGTACTATCCTTGTATGTCAGTTGTGTCACATCAGTTTACTTCTCTGTGTTTCTTGGCATGATATCACTCTGTTAACATTCTTGTTATACAAGCTTTTATTCCTTTTCATTCATTCTTCTAATGGTCTTTCACATTCATCATTTAAAAGGGTGATCTTTCTTAACTAAATAATTTGTTGTGTAAGCTACATATTACCTTTAATAGATTTCAAACAATAGAGGTCCCATGACTGATCTCTGTGGAACACCACTGGTTACAGACCTGCTGTTGGATGTGGATTCCCTTATTTTGACTATATGAGTTTTTATCAGTGAGTCAGTTACGACCCATCTAATGATATAAGAGTTTATGCCTAGTTGGGTGAGTTTGCCAATAGTGCCTGAGTGGGGACTTGTATCAAATGACTTGGCTAAGTCTAAGTAGACCGTATGCACAGATTTCCTCTTGTCCAGGGTTCTGGTGACTGTCTATATATACAGGCATGATGTCCCTTTGACAAATCCAAATTGAGTAGGTTCACGTGTTTTGAGATTACCTATATCTTTGTTGATAAGGTCCATGATGATTCACTCCATGGTCTTGCAAATAAGGCTAGTCAGGCTAATAGGTCTATAGTTCCTGGGGTCAGTGGAAGCATCACCTTTGTGCAAGGGAATAATGGTGGCTGTTTTACATTCAGCTGGTACAAAGCCAGTGCTTAGACTATGATGGAAAGGAGTACCCGACGGTGTTGCTAATTCATGTTAGAGCCCATGTAGGATGCAGCCTAGGATGTTATCAGGTCCCACAGATGCTGTCTTTTTGGCTTTAGAGAGGGCATTTACTACCTGCTCTTTAGAGATACAAGGTAGGGAACCATTAGAAAGGATGCCTTGGGTTAAGTGTGGTGGGGACAGTGGAGTGAAGTTTTCAGAGAACCTGTTGGCCAACAGGCTAGCTATGTCCATAGGCTCAGTGTATGTGGTATCATTAACTACCAGTTCTCCACAAATCTGGGACTTTCCTTTTAGGTTACGGATGTAACTACAGAATGTCTTGTGGTTGTCCTTTGTTAAGGATGCTAGTTTGGACTCATAGTTTTCTTTGGAGGACTTCACAAGAAGTCTTATTTGCTTGTTTAAGCTGAGAAGGGAGTGTTTCCAGTTTAGGAGGGCTTGCTCCCTTTTCCTCTAAGATGGCAATTTATTCCTCTTATTGTAAAGCTTGTTAATGGCCATTGTCCATTAGGTAGGTTTGCTCTTCCTTGAGAAGCTAGTTTTGGTACTATCAGGTACGGCCAAGTCAATGCAGTTATACAGGTGTTTATATAAAGCTTTGGTGTAGAGCTCTGCATAGTTTCCAGTTCCATCTGATGGAGGAGGTGCAATGAAGCTATTTATACCATCCTATAAGAGATTATAATCTGCTTTGGAGAATTTTTCTAGTTTAGTTGTTACTGAGGTGGGGTTAGGTGTGATAATTACTTTGAATGAGACCAATTTGCGGTCAGATCTCACCAGGGGGGGATCTCACAGTGGGGGTGCTACAGTGGTACCCCATATTGGTGAGGACAAGATCCAGGATGTTGGCACCCCTTGTGGGGTAAAATCTCTAATCCACTTTATTTCATCACAAACGTTAAGCCCTTTTGTCCCAAAACACTGTACAGGGACTTCTTCAGTACTGAAAATTTAACAAACAAATCATTTGTGTCAGGATGCCTATGTCAACCAAGCTGGCTAGAGAAACTGGGAAATTGTCCATTCGTAGTGATAGGTAAATTTATATGATCAGGAAAAGAAGTCACACTTAGGAGTAACTAGTGGGTGAGAGGTGTGTTGGTACCTCTGACGTTAGGCTTAGTGTTCCACCTGACAGTAGAGCAGGGTTGCATGAAACCTCTGGAGGACCACAAGCAAAGTCCTAAGGGAAGATTTAACAAACAAAACATTTGTGTCTGTAACCACCAATGGTAGCCACTACTATGCGGCAATGCATGATAGCGCACTATATGCAAACAAGTGCAAATGCAGGGCTTAGATAAGACAAGAAAATACCCTTTTTAACTCATACTAGCCAATAAGAACACTCTCTTTGAGCTCTAGTCCAATCACCCTCGATTAGATGGGACTCAGACAGCACTTTCCTTGCACAAGGGTGCAGAAAGGCCTTCACCAACAAAGGTGGCTTGAAGTTCATGCTCAGACATTACAAAACAGACCCATAAATAGCAAGCTTGGAACTGGGCAGTGCTACAGCTAAACTAATACAGTGTACAGTAAAATCTGACCAAAAAATAGTTCAGGCAATTCAAACAGACTGGAATGTAAATACAAATTAGAAGTGCAGGATTAGAGCAAAAATAGGCATTTATATTTAGTTTGGAAGCAAGAGAATTTCAGTATCTCAGTGAAGAGCTGGTTTTAGTGCCCAAGGGACACCAAACAATCTAGATTCAGTGAGTCTGAATCTAGTCCCTGCTATAAAATGCAGAAGTACTAAAAATAAAAACTGCATACAATCACAGTCAGAACAGCAGAAGGCAGTTTAAATAATGCAGCAATTCATCAGCAACTCCCACCATAGAAGGGTGCAGGCCACACTCCCACACCACAACAGTCTAGGCCACAAACCTTCTTGATGTAAAACAACTGGTTTTGGAGCACAAGTGCTTAAGCCAGAACTGAGACACCTCAGAGTAACTAAGACACTTCAGACTAACAGACACAATAGGCCTACAACCAGGAATTTACAGCTAGAAGGGTGTAGGCTACTCTCTCTCACCACAGAGTTCAGACCACAAATCCTCCTAATGTAAAGTGAGTGATTTGGAACCCAAGTGCTTAAACCAGAATAAATACACTTAGAATAACAGGCACAATAAACCTTCATCATAAATTTCCAGCTTAGAAGGGTCTAGGCCATACTCTCCCACTGCAAAACTATAGACCACAACCCTCCCAATGTAAAGTAACTGGTCTGGAGCCCAGGTGCTTAAACCAGAACTAAGACACTTTCAGAATAATAGACACAAAGAGCCTTCAACCAGCAATTCCTAGCTTAGAAGGGTGTAGGCTATATCAGGCTGTGGAGTGGTGATTCATCACTGGGACAAAGCAGAAATTCCCTAAGACTCCCAGAGCAGAATAAGTTATTTCTTACATTTATTTCATTGAATTGCACTTCTTAACACTTATAATTGTGCTATACAGCTAATCTACTACGTTCTGCACTGTTATTAAGCTTTTTTTTACTGTTTCACTGCATTTGTGTACTGTTTTATACTGTTTTAACTGTATTTTTCATTGCTATATGGTGCTTTGTTACTGTAATTGCATTTTTACTGAATTACTTAACTGTAAACAGCTTTTTCTTAATGAGAGTTGCATTTTCTGTTTGCGACTGCTCTATCTGTGCTTTTCTATGCATTTTTGTGAGGTTTCTGTGTTCTAGTCAGATAGCATAGTCTGGATAGAGGCCTGCTGTTATCCAGGCCTGGTTGTTTTGTTTGTTGTGTTCCCCGTGTTTCTGGCAGCCATCTTCTGGTGATAGAGAACATAGAGTTAATCAGAGGATGGGCACTGACCACAACTCTGATCTGTGATATATAAAAGTAAGTATCCTGTTTTCTGCTTATTTTACTAGTTATTGCTTATTCTAGATATTAATAGCACTTTTTATTGTCTGCTGCATACTTTTCACTGTATTTTATTGCTAAAAACTAATCTGCACAGTTGTACTAAAATTGTTTGCCTTACAGGGCCTGATAAATAAGGTTTTGACTTTCACACTGTTTGTAAATCTTTTCTAGCTAGTTTCACTATGTGTAAGATATTAAGTGGAAGTTTTCTCCATTTGTTAAACATCTGTTTGTTTGTTTGTTTTGATTTCCTGCCAAGGAGTGTATCATATAACTGATTTGTTTGCAGTTAAAAACATTCTATAGAGTCTTCTTGCTCCTTTGTCTGTTTAAAAGTTTCATTTAGTGGCTCACTGCCATTTCTCTGCTGTGATAAACATTTCTGTAGTGCTTTCTGCCTAAAATAGTTTAGCTAGTAGCTGTAATAGTATTCATTACGGTAACTGCATTTTTACTATACTGCGGTGGTGGTGCTGCGGTAGCGTTGTCGCCTCACAGTAAGATGTCCTGTTCGATTCTCAGCTAGAGCGTCTTCTGTGTGGAGACATGCGTGAATGGGTGTACCTTCGTTGAAGGTTGTCCGTCAGAGCTGGCAACTTGGCACATAAAAATCTACTGCCAATCATTAGCGGACCGGAGTTCCGCTGTGGCGACCCCTAACCAGGAAAAGCCGAAAGACATAACAACAACCATAACTGCATTTTTACTGAATTCCTAAACTGTAAGCTGATTTTTCATACTGAGAGTTGTATTTTCTGTTTGTGAGTGCTCTATCTGTGCTTTTCTGTGCATTTTTTGTGAGGTTTTTGTGTTCTCGTCAGGAAGCATAGTCTGATAGAGGCCTGCTGTTATCATGGTCTGGTTGTTTTGTTTGTTGCGTTTCCTGTGTTTCTGGCAGCTGTTTTCTGCTGATAGTGCCTTGTCTTCTCTGTTATTGAGAGTAACAGGGTTGCCTGATCTTCTCTAGCATGACTGATTGGTTGAAAAAGCAGGGCCTAGCAGGACTGGGTAGTAATTCAAGCTTTTAGATTATTCCATTTTTTTGGTGTTTAAACCCTGTGTCTGCAGGGGGCTGTGCTTGTTTTTACCAGTCTGTGGAGTGGTGATTCATCACTGGGATAAAGCAGAAATTCCCTAAGACTCCAAGAGCAGAATATGTTATTTCTTACATTTATTTCATTGAATTACACATTTTCATGCTTATAATTGTGCTATACAGCTAATCTACTACATTCTGCACTGTTATAAAGCTTTTTTTACTGTTTCTCTGCATTTGTGTACTGTTTTATACTATTTTAACTGTATTTTTCATTGCTAGATAGTATTTCATTGCATTTATACTGAACTACTTAAGTGTAAACTGCTTTTTCATACTGAGAATTGTATTTTCTGTTTGTGAGTGCTCTATCTGTGCTTTTCTGTGCATTTTTGTGAGGTTTCTGTGTTCTAGTCAGGTAGCATAGTCTTGATAGAGGCCTGCTGTTATCCAGGCCTGGTTGTTTTGTTTGTTGAGTTTCCTGTGTTTCTGGCAGCCATCTTCTGCTGATAAAGAACACAGAGCTAATTGGAGGAGGGGCATTGACCACAACTCTGATCTGTGATATATAACAATAAGTATCCTGTTTTTTTTTTTTTTTTTGCTTATTTTTACTAGTTATTGCTTATTCTAGATATTTATACCACTTTTTATTGTCTGCTGCATACTTTTTACCTTATTTTATTGCTAATAAATGAATCTGCATGGCTGTACTAAAACTGTCTGCTTTACAGGGCGTGATAAATAAGGTTTTGAATGTCACACTGTTTGTAAAGCTTTTTAGTTAGTTTCACTGTGTGAAAGGTATTAACTGGAAATTTTCTCTACTTGTTAAGCACCTGTTTGTTTGTTCTGATATCCTGCCAATGAGAGTATCATATAACTGATTTGTTTGCAGTTAAAAGCATTCTCTAGAGTCTCCTTGCTCCTTTATCTGTTTAAAAACTTTCATTTTGTGGCTCACTGCTGTTCTTCTGCTGTGATAAACATTTCTGTAGTGTTTACTGTCTAAAAGAGTGTAGGCTAGTAGCTATAGTATTGTCCCAGTTCAGATTTGCTGTCTCTGGACCTGTTTGTTTTTGCAGTGGTTGTTCTAAGCACATGACCAGGCCATCTTGAATTAGCAGAAGCCATTCTTTACCTTTGTGGCAGGATTGTGTTGATTGGCTGCTGACTGGTGGAGGTTGGATGTTCCAGGGCTTGGAGTAAGCACTTATTGGTTCTTTTGAGCTTTTTTAAAAAAAGTTGTTTAAGGTTGAATCTTCTGGTATTTAAGCCCTAAGTTTGAGAGGATTTCTGTCTATACACACTGAGCCGAGTGGAGGAGGGGCATTGACTACAACTCTGTTCTGAGATATATAACAATAAGTATCCTATTTTTTGCTTATTTTTACTAATTATTGCTTCTAGCAATTTATATATAGCACTTTTTATTGCCTGCTGCATACTTTTTATTGTATTTTATTGCTATTAACTAATCTGCATGGTTAAACTAAAATTGTCTGCCTTACAGGGCCTGATAAATAAGTTTTTTACTGTCACACTGTTTGTAAAGCTTTTTAGCTAGTTTTACTGTGTGAAAGGTATTAACGGGAAATTTTCTCTACTTGTTAAGCACCTGTTTGTTCTGATTTCCTGCCAAGGAGTGTGTCATATAACTGATTTGTTTGCAGTTAAAAGCATTCTGTAGAGTTTCCTTGCTCCTTTATCTGTTTAAAAACTTTCATTTTGTGGCTCACTGCTGTTCTTCTGCTTTGATAAACATTTCTGTAGTGTTTACTGTCTAAAAGAGTGTAGGCCAATAGTTGTAGTATTGTTCCCCACTCTCCCTCCCTGTTGGTGTCTTGCTGTTATACTTGGTGGCTTTGCAGATGCCCACCCCTACTATAAATTTGATGTGGGACACTCCTCCCAGTCTAGTGTCATTAGCTCATTCTACCTAATACAGAGAGAACGTTTGAGAAGACCGACCCACTTAGGTTCTTAACCTTGAACTATCTTCTGTTCCTCCTTTCTCCCTTTCCACTTTACTGAAAAAAAAAAACTTTGCTAGAATCTCCTTCTGTTCTGACTGAGTGTGCTTCTCAGCTGATAAGTATATTTGTGGCACTTTTTAACTGCTCAGAGTTGAATAAAACCATAATTGAATTCAGTTCATTATACAGTTTGAATAAATTGCATTTATTTAAACTGTATTTGCTGTAATATTGCTACACACTCAAGTGTGCTAGCTTGCACTGGACTTGAATTGTTTTTAGTGCTGGTTTAGCTGCTTTACTGTAAAAAAAAATCTAAGCTTGTTTCCTGCCTTTTGTGTAACTAGTCTAGTCCAGATACAGATTTGCTGTGTCCAGGACTGTTTGCAAGCTTTTGAGCACCCCCCAAGACTTTCTGTGTTGGAGGGGAAGCTTTCTAGCATATCAGTGGGAATGGTAAGCACTAGATAGCTTATCTACCGTAAGAGGAGTTGTTCCTGGCCCAAATTGTAAGTTATTGGCCATTTGGGCAGTTTTTGCATCTCTTTCAATATTCTGGTTTAAAAAAAACACATTTGTGCTTGTTCCCCATCTTTCCTGTAACTAGTCTAGTACAGATGCAGCTTGCCATATCCAGGACTTTTTGTAAGCTTCTGAGTCCCCCCCCCCACATCTTACTGTGTTGGAGGGAAGCTTTCTAGCTTATCAGTGGGAGTGGTAAGCACTAGGTAGCCTATATACCACAAGAGAAGTGGTTTCTGGCCCAGAAACTGTAGTTTATTGGCCATTTGGGCAGTTTTTCCATCTCTTTCAACTTTCTGGTTTAAAAGCCCATGTTTATGCTTGTTTCCCACCTTTACTGTAACTAGACTAATCCAGATACAGATTTGCTGTATTCAGGACTGCTTGTAATATTCTGAGCTGTGTCAAAGTCTGCACTTCATTTTTTCCCTTGGATCTGATAGTTCTCTCTCCTGCACTTTTAATAGCTTATTAGTCTAGCACTTTGCCAGACTTATTGCAGCAATTATTGTAGCACACAAAAGTCCTACTAGCATTAAGCATTCTACAAAGAAACAGCTCCAGTACTTATTATGCATCTATATCACGTTATCAAAATCTTAACTACATCGAATCACTAAAGGTTGACCTCTAGTGATCGATGTAGCAAAACATCGAATAATTCTTAAAAAGCAAAAAGCAAACAAAAATAAAAACTAACTAGCTTAGCTAACTAACTGTGCCCCCACACCCCCCCACTTAAATATTCCAACTCTGAGACCGCACTACATTGAGGTAAACGGAAATCTCTCCCTATGGAGATTTCCATTTACCTGCATGATGTTCTGCGCTTTCGATGTTGTGGTGCCGACAATATCAGCTTCAATATTGTTGGCTTTCGACATCATGAAGTAGACCCCTTATTATTAATGCCCACCCATCAAGGCCTGTCTAAATGTCAGTTCCCTGTGCTTTCTCCTATTAACCTGGTGAACTTGGGCATCCTGAGGCAAAGAGTACACTGACGACCCTCTCCTCTTACCTCCCAACACTCAGACTTGTGAGAGATGCACTTATATATCCAAATTGGAAGCCACGCACTCTCCACCCAAGACTATAATAGCTGGTCAAGAGGAGAAGGTCAACACTTTGCACCACACCACATGGAACACATAACCCTCTAGAGCACACAGCAGCACTGCCTTCACATAAAAACACAAACCACACACCCACATTCATGGAGGCTCTCAGTAAAAATCTACCCAAACAGCAGTGACCTCCAAGACAGAAATGCACTCAACCATCACAACACAACACTAATCACAAGACACATAACTCTCATAAACAGTGTGCCACTCAACCAAAGCCCCTAAGGCAAAACAGCTTGCCCAACACATTAGGCATAGGTGACTTGATAGAGAGGCACACTGATGTCCCACTCACTAGGCTGAATAAGGAGAAACTAACAGTCAGCTGCTTATCAGGTGCCAGGATGCACCGCATAATGCATGCACTCATGTTCCTCAACAGCAGGTACAAATATGACTCTGTCATTGTACATTTGGGTGTGAATGACCTGAAATGTACCTCCCTGGACTACAAGAAAAGAGACATGGAGGAGCTCTTGGATTATGTAGTCCAGGGGGTATGACCCTAGCCTTGAGCAGCATCCTACCATCACCCAGAATGATACAACAGTACAAGCAGAAAATTATTGATTTCAACAATTGGCTAAGTTTCTGGTGTCATTCTAAGGGGATCCAGTATCTGTCTGCCTGGGATGACATGATTGATAGACCTCGATGGTTTGCCAGAGATGGCCTGCATCTGTCACCCCAAGCCTCTGGATACTGGCCAAGGCTCTTGCCAATTGTATAGTGCCTTTTTTAGGTGGTGTTCCAAAGACCAAATTACCACCATAACAGCTAGAAACAAATGCAATCTGAGGGTCATGCTGCTCAATGCTGGAAGTCTAAATCTCAAAATGCACTTGCTCAAAGCATTCCTTAAAATGGAGAACATTGACATTTGTGCTGTAACAGAGACCTGGGTCAAGGCATTAGAAAGCATTTTGCACTACCAGGCTGTAACTCATTCCACACCTTTTGACCCCAGAACTTGGACCAAAGATCCAAAGGCGGTGGTGTTTCCATATTCCTAAAGGATGAATACACCTTCAGACTGGTAGCTCAACATAATGCATCAGAGATAATTCAGGTATGGCTAATATTGGGTAAGACAGCAATTCAGGCTGTAGCCTGATATGGGGCCCCAACCATGTCCCAAGACTCACACTCTATGTTCCTAAGCACCCTGGAGAATTTTAGGGTCCAACCTAACACTCTAATACCGGGCAACTTCAATTACCCCACCATTAACTGGGAAAACTACTCATGTACCAATACACTTGCCTAACGTTTCCTGGAATTCATTCATTCTAATGCCCTGGACCAGCTCGTTCTTACCCCCACTAGAGGTCGCAACATCCTTGATCTGGTCATTACTAACATGGGCGACCATTGCTGTACACCAGTAGTCAACTTCTCCCTGGTTAGATCTGACCACAAACTAATCACCTTGGAAATCCCCACCCCCCGCCCCTCAAAGGTAACCACCATGAAAAACTTCTCCAAAGCTATCTTTGGACTCCTAAAACAGAGGTGGCTAACTTCACAGGACCCATACAAATGGAGAATAGTTACATGACCAGTGAATCATACACCAATGCACTGTATGAACACTTACACAAATGCATGGATCTTGCCATATCCAATAGAACCAAGACGGTTTCCTCCATAAAAGGAAGCCAATCTGGTGGTCCTCTGCCATAAACAAACTCTACAACAGATTGAGGAAACTGATGCGGAATAAGGTGAAGTCTCAATATTGGAAAAACTCCCTTATCAGCCTCAAAAAAAGTTGAGATCCCTCATCAAATCCTCTAAACCTAGCTATGAAAACAGAATTTCAGCAGATAGTAAAGACAACCACAAGGCCTTCTATAGTGATGTAAAGAATCTCCACAGCAATATCCATATTTGCTCTTAGCTACTGCACAATGGTACATCCTATACTGAGCCAACAGATATTGCCAATATACTGGCTGACAGATTCAGTGCCAACTTTACCCCTCTCCTCCCCCAAAGAACCAATCACAATACTAGTAGATTGTCAGGCACCCAGTATTACTGCTGCACAGATTAAAACACCACTGTCCAAGGTGAAGAATACAGCTTCTATGGGACCTGATAATGTCCCTGACTGTGTTCTATATGAACTACAGAGTGAACTGGCACCTCACCTGTGTGCCCTGTTCAGTCACAGCCTCACCTCATGCTTTGTCCCTACCGAATGATGCACTGCTACAGTCATCCCTCTCCACAAAGGAGGAGTGACTACAGACCTTGGGAACTATTGTCCCATTAGCTTGATGAGTCTGATACACAAAGCTATGGAACGCATCATCATGGACCTAATAAACAAGGATACAGGGAATCCTCAAACTCTGGATCCCACACAGTTTGGTTTTGTGAAGGTTAGATCATGCCTGCTCAATCTGGTCAACGTTTTTGAGTCAGTCACCAGAGCTGTGGATGAAGGCAAGGTGGTTCATACAGCCTACCTTGATCTGGCCAAGGTCTTTGATACCATTCCCCACTCCTGAATCATAGAAAAACTCACGAAGCTAGGCTTCAACCGCTACATCACGAGGTGGGTTGCAAATTGGCTCACAGATAGAACCCACAGTGTGAAAGTAGCTGACTCCAAGTCAGACTGCCGACCAGTCACAAGTGGAGTCCCACAGGGTTCGGTCCTGGGTCCTCTCCTGTTTGGTACCTACTTCTCTGAAGTCCAGGCCAACATGCAGGGACTCTGGCTGACAAAATCCACAGACAATTGCAAGTTGGGAGCTATTATTAACTCCCCAAGTGATGTTGACATCCTACAGAAAAGCCTCACTGAGACCAATGACTGGTGTCAGAACCATGGCCTTAAGCTCAATGCCAATAAACGTGTCATCATCCCCTTTAGGAAAAAAACAGTTCCCATGAATTACCACATCAATGGTAGTCCACTGAACACAAAAGGTGTTAGAAGAGATCTGGAAACACAGGCTGACAGCAAACTCTCTTTTGACCACCACATTGCTACTGTAATCAGAAAGTCCTTCTATATGCACATCTCATTACTAACATTTTTGCATCCAGGAAGAAAGAAGTCATTGTCTCCCTCTACTCTTCCCTCATTAGTCCAGTCATTGAGTACAATGCCCCATTTGCATGTACCTCACTAGACACCTGCAACAACTGGAGAGGCTGCAAAAGTACCTCACAAAGAGAATCCTAGGCCTTAAACACTTGTCCTAGATGGACAGACTAAAAAAACTCCAACTATTTTCTGTCTCATGTCTCATGTCACCTACTTAGAGGAGATCTCTGCTTGACTTACAAAGCCATGTCTGACCCAGCTCTGTTAGAAATGCTACATCTAAAAAAATCCCAATCCCGTGCACCACATGCTCCAGAGACCTCAACTTCATTACCACAATCAACGGAACATGCTGGAGGGACAGGTTCATAACCCAGAGACTGCCCATGCTATGGAATAGACTTCCCATACATGTCGAGCAGAGCACCTTACTGGCCCTCTTCAAGGGAAATCTTGATGAGTGGATGAGAAACAGAAAATTCACCCCAGGGATCACTCAAGTGGCTCTCAGCAGAGGCACTGGCAACAAAGGTCAGGTGGCACAATGCCAGGGTAATTATATGGGCTAGGCTTGAAAAGGCTCCAGGGCCATTACCCTAGTACACACTATGAACCTATGAACAAGAGCCCAGACCATAACCCTTCCAATGTAAAGTAACTGGTTTGGAGCCCAGTTGCTTAAACCAGAACTAAGACACTTTCAAAATAACAGACACAAAGAGCCTTCAACCAGCAATTCCCAGCTTAGGAGGGTGTAGGCTATATTCTCCCACCACAAAAGTCTAAGACCACAAATCCTGCCAATGTAAAATAACTGGTTTGGAACTCAAATGCTTAAAATGGAACAAAGACTCTTAGAAAAACAAGCACAATAGGCAGTCACCCAACAATTCCCAGCTCAGAAGGACAGAGGCTAGCCTCTCCTTCCACAAGAGTGCGGACCACAAACTTTCTTAATGTAAAATAACTGACCTGAAGCCCAAGTCCTTTAACCAAAACTAAGACACTTAGAGTAACAAATACAATTTAATCAAGCTACTAACAAGCAGTAATACATGCAGCAGAATAAATGGAATTGAACACTATAAGAAACAAGCAGTAAAAGCAAAATAAAGTAATTAAGTAGGAAGAGACACAAAAATAGTAAAAGCAGCTGAATAAAGTGTTTTCTTTTTTTTTTAATTCATTCATTCATTCATTCATATGCTTTGTGAACGTGAGCATCGTTGTCATAGCTTGCATGTACCAGACATATTTGCTGATTTTCAGCTTCATTAGAAGAAGTGTGTTGCCACATTCAATGTAGACTGCTTCCAGTTTATTACCGTATAATTATCTATGATTGGCAATGCAGTGATTCACTTGCAGACAAGCAGTGCAATGAATGTCAACATGCCTAGGTTGATTGTAGGGATGAATCTATATGCATCAACATCATGCAAATGGTAAACCCTGAGTCATTTTGGCATTAGTCTTGGGACATGAGATTTTCATTATTATATTGTATATTTCTGTCCAGTGAAGACAGTATGGCTTTAACCACACAGCTTTTGCAGTAGTATATAGTGAGTACTTAACGTGCAGTTTTCTTTCAAACTTTCTGCATGTACATATATATATATATATATATATATATATATATATATATATATCATCTGATATGTGGAACCATTTTAGAAAATGTTTCTGTCAGATATTTGATTTTTTTTAGCCTCTGGTCTGAATTTTTAACATTTTGAGATTGTCAGCATATTTGATGTATAAAATTTTAGTACCTGTGCTTTTGCTCTTATGTGCCACATGTTGATGTACTGTTTTTGGACTGTATTATATTATGAATTGTCACAATCTGTGCAACAACATGTCTGGTTACTTATAGTTATTAGACACTATTATATTATGATATGGGTCACAGCCCATCTGACAACATAACTGGATGATTATAGTCATTTGGACTGTATTACATTATGATATGGGCCACAGCCCATCTGACAACATAACTGGATGATTATAGTCATTTGGACTGTATTACATTATGATATGGGTCACAGCCCATCTGACAACATAACTGGATGATTATAATCATTTGGACTGTATTACATTATGATATGGGTCACAGCCCATCTGACAACATAACTGGATGATTATAGTCATTTGGACTGTATTACATTATGATATGGGTCACAGCCCATCTGACAACATAACTGGATGGTTATAGTCATTTGGACTGTTACATTATGATATGGGCCACAGCTCATCTGACAATATAAATTGATGATTATAGTCATTTGGACTGTATTACATTATGCTATGGGTCACAGCCCATCTGACAACATAACTGGATGATTATAGTCATTTGGACTGTTACATTATGATATGGGTCACAGCCCATCTGACAGCATAACTTGATGATTATAGTCATTTGGACTGTATTACATTATGATATGGGTCACTGTTATAACTTGTTGATACTTGTGAACCTCTGCTATCTCTGAAAAAAACAAAAAAAAACAAAAAAAAATCTTGCTTTGTTCCCACTTTTCTGAGATTTAAAAAAGTTCAGTTACAGGCTTGCTGTTCTTGAATTGTTTGTAAGTTTCTTGGAGGCCATTTTTTGCTTGGGCTAAAGGGAAGTCTCTCTGTTGATCAGTGGCAGTGAAAAACATTGAGCAGCCTGCCTGCCCCTGTGGGAGTGGTTACTGACTTGAAACTGTAGTTTTATTGGCCATTTTGGGTCAATTTCAAACTCCTTCATCTTCCTCTCTTAAAACCTGGTTGCCTCGTGGTTTTGGCATCTTTTCAGGCTTGTTGGCTGTTGGTGAAGCACCCACCAGGAGGAGAAAACGCTGAGATAAGAAAGGAGCCAATTTTGAGATTTTTAAGTATTTTTCCTCTGTTTATTTGTTAATTTTTTCTGCATAGCCACCTATTTTGAGCATTTTCTGGCTTGTTAAACTTGATTTCTGCATTAGTAACTGTATTTAGAGCACAACCTAGAGCTGTTTACTAAATTTCCTGTTTGCACTTATTTTTAAAATCGTTCTTTTCTCAAAACTTGCATTTTATCTGTCTTTGGCCTAGCACTCTTGTGTGGGGTCATTTACTGCATTGTTATAACTTGTTGATACTTGTGAACCTCTGCTATCTCTGAAAAAAAAAAACAAAAAAAATTTTGCTTTTTTCCCCACTTTTCTGAGATTTAAAAAAGTTCAGTTACAGGCTTGCTGTTCTTGAACTGTTTGTAAGTTTCTTGGAGGCCATTTTTTGCTTGGGCTAAAGGGAAGTCTCTCTGTTGATCAGTGGCAGTGAAAAACATTGAGCAGCCTGTCTGCCCCTGTGGGAGTGGTTACTGACTTGAAACTGTAGTTTTATTGGCCATTTTGGGTCAGTTCCAAACTCCTTCATCTTCCTCTCTTAAAACCCTCTTTTGTGCGGTTTTGTGCGTTTTTTGTGCATAGCACAACAGCGGGCAGCGCCGCCTAATTGGGTTTAAACTGTTCCTGGCTCTACAAAGTCTGCTCTTCACTTTTTCCCTTAGAACTGCTCTATCTCTCAATTTAAACACCATATTCTCATTCTAAGGCCCTTCACTGTTCCAATTAAGTAATCCTACAAGTTAGCACTATTAAACCATAAGCACTACTTACTCTTATACTCTCTACGATTACCCTGTCCTCTATTGGTCCGTCTTAAATTCAGTTTCCCTATATTACTCTAGCATGTCCAAAGGTCAGTCAATGGTTTCCTCTCCAGTCCAGCTGGTAAATCTGGGAATTTTGAGGCAATGTTACAACTGTCTCATGTGCACGGACAACCCTCTCCTCCTCCAAACAGGTTCAAATATATGTGAGAGATGCAACTATTTAGCCAAACTGGAGGCTGAGCTCTCTCATCTCAAAACTGGTGTAACCAGTCAGGAGGAGAAGGTAACCTCACACAACACAATTCCAGTATCACATAGTCCCACCACATCAGTGAACCAAACACATAAATACACAAAAACATACTTGGAGGCTCTAAATAAAAATCTACCTAAGCAACAGAGACCTCCAAAGCAGACATCCAAGCAAACGCTACCTCAAAACAAAACACACACAACACATAGCCCACAAAGTCAGTGTGCCAAGCAGCTACAGCCCTTAAGGCTGAATAACACACCTGATACTCTTGTAATAGGTGACTCTATTGTCAGACACACTGACGTCCCACTCACCAGGCTGAATAAAGAGAAGGTCACGGTGAGCTGCCTGTCGGGTGCTAGGATCTGCCACATAACGCAAGCACTCAGGTCACTCCAAAGCAAATACAAATATGACTCAGTCATTGTACATGCTGGTGTGAATGACTTGAGATGTACCTCCCTGGACTACATGAAAAGAGACATAGAGGAGTTCTCTGATCATGTAGCCCAGGCTGGTATGACCCTGACCTTGAGCAGAATCTTACCCTCACCTAGAATGATGCCACAGTACAAAGACAAAATGATCGATTTTAACAACTGGCTAAAATTCTGGTGTCATTCAAAGGGGATCCAGTGTCTGTCAGCCTGGGATGACATGCTTGAAAAGCCACGTTGCTTCGCTAGGGACAACTTGCACCTGTCACCACTGGGCTTTCGGATATTGGCAAAGGCTCTTGCCACCCCCATAGTGCCTTTTTTAGGCAAGGCTCAAAAGTCAAACCCACCCCCATAGACAGCACAAGGAACAAGAAACTAAGGGTAATGCTGCTTAACGCCAGAAGTCTTAACCTCAAGATGCACGCACTCGAAGCTCTCCTCAATATGGAGAACATCGATATCTGTGCAGTGACAGAAACCTGGTTCAAGGCTCCAGAGAGCACCCCAGCACTACTAGGCTATACCTCATATCATGCTTTTCGGCCTCAAAACCCGGACCGAACCACAAAAGGAGGGGGAGTTTCCATATTTATCAAGGATATCCACACCTCCAGGTTAGTGGCATTGCGCGAAGTATCGGAGACCATCCATGTGCAACTAACAGTGGGCAAGACCGCTTTTTAGTTTATAGCATCCTACAGACCACCCTCTCAAAGTCAGGAATCACACTTGGCTTTCCTGAAAACATTGGAGAACATGAAGATCTCTCCGAACACCATTATATTGGGTGACTTCAACTACCCAAACGTTGACTGGGAGCACTACTCAAGCCCCAGCACCTTAGCCCAAAGGTTCCTGGAAATTATAAACTCAAATGCTATGGAACAACTAGTCACCACTCCCACAAGAGGGGACAACATACTAGACCTGATCATTACCAACATGGGGACTCTATGTTCCACACCAGAAGTATATCCCTCATTGGTAAGATCAGACCATAAATTAATTTCACTGGATGTCCACATCCCGACCCCACCCCCAGCCCAGAAAACCACAGTGAAAAAATTCTCAAAAGTGAACTTCTCACTTCTCAAAACCAAAGTGGAATCCTTCAAGGCCCTAGGGCCAGTGGAAACTACGGCCCAAACTGCAGAATCCTATATAAACGCATTCTACGGACATCTCCAGGAATGCATGGATCATGCTATCCCAAACAAAACCAAGACCCAATCATCCAAAGGCAGGCATCCAGTCTGGTAGACCCCTGCCATAAATAAACTGTACAACAGAAGGAAGAAGCTACTACATGATAGAGCAATATCCCTAATAGGGAAGGCATCTCTGATCAGTACTAGCAAAAAATTACGATCCCTCATAAAATCCTCCAAGGCCAGCTTCGAGAGAAAAATTGCACAGGACACCAAAGACAATCATAAGGCTTTTTTCAGTTATGTTAGGAACCTGGGATGCAACTCCCAGACTTGTTCTGAGTTGATTATAAACGACAAAAAATACACTGAACCCACAGACATCGCCAATATCCTGGCAGACAGGTTCAGTGCAAACTCCCCCCCTCCCCCCCAAAAGAGCAAGTATCTATCCCGGCGGAGGGCTGCCTCCCAAACATCTCTGATGCTCAGGTGAAGGCTGCCCTCTCCAAAGCAAAATACAATGCTTCCATGGGACCAGATGGTGTCCCAGGTTGCGTCCTACATGAACTCCAAGAGGCAGTGGCGGCTGGTGACTTCAAATCAAAGGGGTGCTGCAGGAGACAGCTGAATGGGTGGGGGGGGCAATGAGAAGGGGTGTGGTCAACTAGAAAGGGGTGGAGCTATGCTCAAAACCACAAAAACTGTAACTTTAATTAAATACGCTGCCCTGGGTGTCAAACCATCATTATGAGAGTCCAATCAAGACAAAATGAAGTGTAGAAGAAAAAAAATATTTCAATGCATTGGCTGCATGATAGCTTACATAATATCTAGATGGAAACAAAAAGAGTGTGAGGCATGAAAAAATAAATTACTTTTTAAATACATTACTGGAATGGCAGTCAAATTCAAGTATAAGAAAAACAAGCAGCACTCAACTCAAACCACTTCTCCTTGCACTGCAGTTCTACTTATAATTTATATTCAGCTTTAATAAAGTACCAAGTAACATGCTGAAAGTAGCAATCTCTGTGATACCCCCACTTGTAAAAATGTTTCTTATCTAAAGAAGACCTGCTGCCTGACAACAACTGTCTTCTTGTTTCATGGGGAAAACATGATCAAAGTAAAAAATGAACAGCGAACAAGAAACAAGCTCAAGATACATAAGATAGATACACATAAGATAGATTGGCATTCTGTTTAGTTTACAGCTAAAGCCTGCAAAGATGACTGCAAGTCTCCAACAAATGTAATGAGCTTTTTAAAATACTGTAATCATGTCCTTTATTACAAATACTGTCATATGTATTTCAATACCCAAGGCTTATACGTTATCTAGTTATGCAAGTATTTTCTGCATGGCAATAACAGAAAGGCTTTCAATGTTGGCAGTTCTTTAACAGTATGCTTATTAAAGCTTACTTGCATCTTACAATCTCAGACAAGCTTACCTGATGGTCATTAAAGCATTGCTACTTAAACACAGAGCAACAGGCACTTTCTGAATAATAAGCATAACTCAACAGTATAAAAATATGACAGAAACCAGAACATTCTGCAAAATCAAGGACAGATGGAAAGCCACTGTAGTACTTGTGTCTACCTTGGATAGGGGGATACTCTGCACATTTACACTGTATAACTGCTCCTTGCCTTGCTTGAACACATCCAGAGTCACTACATGGAGGAGTGGGTTGCAATAAGTATGTCACAATTTGAAATATCTCTGTCTGACTGTGATGGCCCTGACACATTTGTCATACCTCTCAACCTCAGAGCAAGACATCTGGACAAAGCCATACACAGAAGTGGGACAAAGGCCCAAAAATAGGGACAATTTTTAGATATTGCTCTTATAAACTTAGAAAGATAATAGAATAGTAGGTCTTGCATTAGTATGAATTTTCTGAAGGGCATAAAATCTGAAACTGAAATGTCTGTCATTATTTTCAGACTTCACTCTTTAATGATTTGCCAAAAAAACCACAATTTTATGAAAAATGGACCAAAAATGTGATGCAAAAATATAAAATTGCCACACAATACAGCTGGGAGCCTGTCAAAGAAGGGACACTTTTTAATATTAGTACTGCTAACTTAAGCAGCTGACAAAATAAAATAATCTACATGCATTTCTGAAATAAAGGTGCAGCACAAGAAATCTGGAAAAAGCCAAAATTTATTAGGGGGGGGGGCAAAAGCCAAAAAAAACGGCACACATTTTAAACATTGCTTGTATAATGTTGGCAAATTGCTAGAATAAAATGCTGTGTTACCACCATACATTTTATTGCCAAGTATTGAACCCAGGACCTTGTGCAAAACAGTCAGTACAATATACCACTATGTCAAATCATCTGCTTTGTGAAAGTGAGGAAGACTTAAACTTAAATGGCTACCATTTAGTGAATTTGGTTCTCACCATAGCTATCAACCTCTTAGCACAAACACCTAAACAAAGCCAATAATGGGGGAAAACAGCCCCCAAACATATTTAGCGAATTCAGTTCCATAGTTCTCAACCTCTAAGCAAAAATCACATAGGCAGTATTGAACCCAGGACCCTGTGCAAATCAGTCAGTACAATATACCACTATGTCAAATCATCTGCTTTGTGAAAGTGAGGAAGACTTAAACTTAAATGGCTACCATTTAGTGAATTTGGTTCTCACCATAGCTGTCAACCTCTTAGCACAAACACCTAAACAAAGCCAATAATGGGGGAAAACAGCCCCCAAACATATTTAGTGAATTCAGTTCCATAGTTCTCAACCTCTAAGCAAAAATCACATAGACAAAGCCAGTAATGGGGAATACAGCCCCCAAACATATTCAGTGAATTCAGTTCTCACCATAGCTGTCAACCTGTGTATAAATAATAAATAAAATCATAACATAGCTTTTATACATTTATCTAAAACAGTCTGACATAGCAATGAGGTGATACAATAATAATTATAATAATACTAAAATATCTAATATATATTTTACAATGCATTGGATTAATAAGTAATGAAATAAATAGTAAATAACTCACCTGTTGATTCCAGTACAGCCTGATGAAAAAAGCAGCAGGGAAGCACTGAAGCAGCAATAATAAATCCACCAGGTCCACCACAGTTGTTGTTGCCTCGCGCTCTTCTTCTCTCTTCTTGTTGTGCCAAAAAATTTAAAAAAATGTTTTTTTTGTACTGTTTAAGCAGCAGGAAAAAAAAAGGTCACTACTAGATCCAGCGCCGAAAACCAACTGACTGATTCTCGCTCTTTTCCCGGGACATAAAGCCCGGGAAGAGAGCGACAACCAATCAGCAGCATTTGCCCAGCAAGCACGTCATGACGTGCCTGCGGACATCGCAGTCCGAGCCCCTTCCATGTCTATGTGGTTTGTGTCTCAACCGCATAGACTTCTGGGGAGTTCTGGGCATCACAATGATGCCTTAGAAGCATCATTCATCATGTAAACATTGCAGCAAGACTTAAAAAAAAAAAAAAAAGCGCTGTTGCGGAGTTGCGATAGAAGCGCGCAATGCGCATGCGCGTAATTTCGAATCGCGGACTCGAAATTTAAAGTTAAAGAACAGATTTCATTTTTTTTTTTTTTACATAAAAAAAAAATAAACTAAGTACTCAGCTGTCTAGCTGAGGGGGCTGCAGTCCGGCAGCCCGATGCCACGAGCCGCCCCTGCCAAGAGGAACTAATCCATCAAATAAAACAGCTATACAATCTCAGCCTCACTACAGGATATGTGCCCACAGAATGGTGTACAGCAACAGTGGTCCCACTCCACAAAGGTGGAGCCTCTAAGGACCCTGGAAACTATCGCCCCATAAGCCTGACTAGCTTAATCTGCAAGGCTATGGAGAGGATCATCGTGGAGCTCATAAACAAAGACATTGGGGACCTACAGACACTAGATCCTACCCAGTTCAGCTTTGTCAAGGGCAGATCCTGCCTTTTGAACCTGGTTGACTTCTTCGAAACAGTCACCAAAGCCATAGATGAAGGGAAGGTAGTCCACACAGCTTATCTGGACCTTGCAAAGGCATTTGACACAATACCTCACTCGGGCATCATAGATAAGCTATCCAGCTTAAATATAAACCCCTATGTCACAAGATGGGTCACAAACTGGCTCAAAGACAGAACCCACAGAGTGAGAGTTGCTGGAGCCATGTCAGACTCGAAACTGGTCACAAGTGGCATCCCACAGGGTTCTGTCCTTGGACCACTCTTGTTCGGTATATACTTTTCCAAAGTACAGGCAAACGTGGGAGGACTATGGCTCACCAAGTTCGCAGACGACTGCAAACCGGGTGCCATAATCGACTCTCCAGCTGACACAAACATCCTTCAAAAAGGTCTCACAGAGACAGATAACTGGTGCCAGAGCCATGGTTTAAAGCTAAATGCCAAAAAATGTATAGTCATACCCTTTGGCAAAAACAATGTGCCCACAAATTACCACATAGGCGGAAACCCATTAAGTATAGAGAAAGTTATTAGGGACCTGGGGACCCAAGTTGATAGCAATCTCTCCTTTGAAAACCACATTGCCAAAGTGATTACAAAGACCTTCTACATAGCTCACCTCATCACGAAGGGTTTCACATCTAGATCAAGAGAGGTAATCGTGCCCCTTTATTCATCCCTCATCAGGCCCATCATAGAATACAATGCCCCTTTTGGGATGTACCTTACCCGACACCTGCAGCAATTAGAAAGACCCCAAAAGTATCTCACCAAGAGGATCAAGGGTCTCAAACAGATGCCATATGCTGCTCGGTTAAAAAAACTCCAGCTCTACTCAGTTGCATACCGCCTACTTTGAGGCGATCTATGCCTGACATACAAAGCTATGTCAAATCCAGAATTAATGGACATGCTCCACCTCAGTAAATCTAAATCCCTTAGAGCCACATGCTCGAGGGACTTGAACCTCAGCACAGAAATAAATAGAACTTGCTGGAGGGGCAGGTTCATAACCCAGAGGCTCCCTTCGCTCTGGAATAGAATTCCAGTTCATGTGAGGCAGAGCACCTCACTGAATCTCTTCAAGAAGAATCTCGATAGGTGGATGGGGGATGGTAGGTTTGTCCCAGGGATTACTCCCGTGTCACTATTAGACAGAGGCACAGTAAACTAAACCTTAAAAAGGGCACAGTATACTCAAATCAAGGGGTGGCGTAAGCCATACAGAATCGGGCTAGGCTTATAATTGCCCCAGGGCAGATAGCCTAGTATGAACCTATGAACCTATGAACAGCCCATCTGACAACATAACTCGATGATTATAGTCATTTGGACTGTATTACATTATGATATGGGTCACAGCCCATCTGACAACATAACTGGATGATTATAGTCATTTGGACTGTATTACATTATGATATGGGTCACAGCCCGTCTGACAACATAACTGGATGATTATAGTCATTTGGACTGTTACATTATGATATGGGTCACAGCCCATCTGACAACATAACTGGATTATTATAGTCATTTGGACTGTTACATTATGATATGGGTCACAGCCTGTCTGACAACGTAACTGGATGATTATAGTCATTTGGACTGTATTACGTTATGATATGGGTCACAGCCTGTGCAACAACATGCCTGGATGGTTGTAGTCATTGTCATGGATGTTTGTTGAGCTTGATTGTTTTATTGCAGGTGAACAAATATACCATAAACACGGATACTGATGACTGTACTTCTTCCTTATATTTGACACTTTTTTGGCACTTCCTATATTGATTAGATATGGGGCCATTGGGTGTTTGAAATCTGTATATGGACATTTACAAAATATTATATGGACTTGAATGAGCTGTATGCATATTGCTTTTATTAGGTGTGCACGTGGGTCTTTCTAGAGGGTTATACTTCTGATTGATTATGATACTCAATATTACTGTTGTAGCTCTGTGACTCATTTTGACTCCACATCTCCCCTATCTCTGCAGAAACTGTCCTATGCATGGCACATATGCTTTTACATTCTTTACTCATTACAGCTGCGTGTGCCTCCAGGCGTATCTGCAGTTACCTCCTACTGATGCCTCTAGGCATCAAATATTGCTTGCTCATATTTGCACTAATAATTCCAAAACCATGCTACATATAAGGTATCAGATGATTTCACTTTAAAGCTTGCATGATGGCAAACACAATTGTATTGATATTTGACCTCTGTTAATACAGCAAAAGAGATACTGAATATTATTTGTATACTGTTTATTTGTATTGTAATAATTTTCATATTTCTCTAAATATCTTGACATTCGAGTAACAGAGACAGAAGTGCATAGCTTCATATGAAAGCCCACAACTGTTTGAAGTAAATCCTGCTGGCAGTATGTGTTTTGCTTGAGTGGTTACTGAGATATCATAAGCTGTTTATACAGCATTACAAAATTAATGTTCACTGCTTTTATTTTGGCTTATAAAATCAAATTTGAAGCATTGAAATGAATGAATACCAGAAATGTAAATATTAATTTATCCTGAGTAGTTTGCCATTTACAGTTTTCTAGTAACACTTATGGCTCCAGAGATATGAATATTTGTTTGAAATGGAAGGTGACAACTTCAGTATTTCAAATTATCAAGCCACATCCACTGGGAGTTCAAAGTACACACTCAAAAGAGCTGTACAGGAAGGAATGAGTTAAATGGACATCTGCATTAGTAAATGTGTCCTCACTGGCAGTGGCACCATCATGGTGACATACATGTGGGGGTTTGCAGTGTTCAATTATAGAAACACCAGATAGGAGTATCTATTTGGTATTTATGAAGGCATTCATCATAGCTACTGCAGTGCATTACACATTAGAGGCCTTACCATCTATCAGCTGCTGTGTGTTTCACTATTGCATGGTGTGGCTTCTGTTTACCTGGTCCACTGTCTGAAATACCACCTTCACAATTCTGTGAATTTCCACTGACCTTAAGAGATTTATTGCCAGTTCTTTAAACTAGTATTTCATTGTTTGCTGCAATACACCCACCAAGCATTATGGCTAGCTACATTCATTTTCTGTAGATTTTGTGAGTATCTCCTGCTAAATTATACAGGCTCATTGTACACTAAGTCACATTATTTATGGCTGTATGGATTCTGTGTTGTGCTGCTGAGAATGTCATTGTCTGCCATGCTCGCCCATTTCATTCACACTGCTGATTATTTGCACCACATGTTTTGTGTCAGCTAGGCCTTTATATATCCTATGATGTTATAGTTGTTACATCTTTGACAGTGGTAATGTTATTGTCTTCATAGTGTTGGTATGAATGGTATTATGTTATTAAAAATGTTGCCTGCCACTATCACTGTTTGTATTGTGTGTTTCCTCATTTTCTGCATGTAATAGTTATAAGTGTGTTTCTGCGTGAGAATATGTCTGTGCTTGTGTATGTGTGAGTGTGTGTGCATGTGTGTCTGTGTGTGTGTGTGTGTGTGTGTGTGTGTGTGTGTGTGTGTGTGTGTGTGTGTGTGGACATGTACGTCAGTGCATATGTGTGTGCGTGAGTATGTGTATGGGTGCACGTGTGACACTCATCTCACAGTACATTTACTTTTGCAGGTGTGTGCATATGTTACTATTAGTGCTATATCTCATTTTCACATGTCACTGATGTGCCTTACCTTGCTATTCAGGAGTGCACCTTCAGCATGCATACTATGCATATGTTTCTGTTAATATTATGGCTCATAACTAAGTATCATTGTTATGACTTCTACTTTCCTTTGTGGGTATTTTCAACAGTAAGCATAATATTATCTACTTAGGTTCATACTGACGGGTATCTATAGCCCTTTTGTGAAAATTTTTATTATCTTGAGATCTGTATATTTAAATAAATATATTTGTATCTACATGTCAATTACATTTTGCCCTAACTACAGCTTTGCCAAACCCTTCCTTTTTTCTCACAATCAAAGAATGGCTTACAGCTAGACCCCATTGTCTATCGGTTTCCTTAGTAAAAACAGGATTGTGAGTTTTCAAATGTTTCTTACTGCTTAAAGATGTGATGCACATATATGGCTTCTTAAGTACCTTTGTGCAAAAAGACACATGCTATTAATGGTCACAGTTCATATCTTTTTTTTTCAGATCATGAAGCATATTGAATTGTGTAACTTGCTCAAAATTCTATTATGTCAATCCATAGATGTTGCCGTAAAAGTCTGCAGTACTCCATAACAGAGAAAATCATTCTGTCTTTCCATGAGGAAAGTGGCATTATGAAAAGCTACTCAAAAATAAGCATCAATGAGAATGCTGTAGGCATTGATGAAAATCCAGAATATATTCTGTGTATGTCTAAGCCACATTTAACACTGGATCATCTCTTAGATTAACACAAACTGTCTTCAGCACCTAATTTGTCAGACACCTTCCTGGTAGTGGTAGTACACGCAGAGATTCTGAATGTGTGATCAACTTATTTTCTTTTTTCCAGTATTGTATGTAAAATATTTTTTTCTGGAGGATCAAAGTCATTTTTTTGATACGGAACAGGCTAAGGAGGAAAAGCAAAAGTTTGTCTAACAAAAAGTGAGCCATCAAGCAGAAAGGGACTCTTGTTTCTTATTCTTCTCATAATTAAGGATACCGATTTTTCCAGTAAAACCTTTTCCACTGTTCCAAAGTAAAATACTTGAGATGAAGAGAAGGCACAGGAGTTGACCAGCAGAGTCAGGAGTATCTTGAAAATAAACCAAAATCTGGAGTTAGGAGATGGAGGTAAACAGAAAGAATGGCAGCATGGAAATTAGCGAATTAATGTGAAACTGCAAAGCATCAATCACATTTGTGAAATACAGCTAGATAAGAATAAGTGGAAAGAGGGAACTTTTGTTGAGTTTATTAAACTTGTGGGGAACTGAAAAGCATTTGTCTCACTTCATGTCATTAATGTTTGGAAGGACACTGGAGGAGAAGAAGAAGAAGAAGAAGAAGGAAAAGGATAAATGTAAGTAAAGCAATTTCTGTTCTTGACAGTATTTCTGTAAAACCATTCACAATATCAATTACATATTTTATAATAACACATTTTAATTGTTCTTGTATATGATAAAGTTGCTATAGTAAACAGATGCCCCCCACACACAAATAAATGTAGACATTGCAGTGCAAACAGAGAAAAAAAAGCCAGGCAAAAGCATTTTTAAGTTAATAGGCTGTAATCTTGGGTTGTTGAGGTCAGGGATGGTTTGTAAAAGTATACAGATCATAATATATGTAAAGCTGATATGTTTTCTCTTACTTTTACATAGGTGAATGTCTGGATTAAGACCCTTGGCTTAATCTAATAACATATTTTCAGTGGAAACAAGTAAATACAAGCACACCGAATATAATGAAAAGTTTTCCATTAGCAATAAATGTTTCATCATGTCTTTCAGGCTGCTGCAGAGGACTACATTTTTCTTTTTTCTCTTATGTTTCCATGGATACAAGCTGATAATAGGGTAATAATCCAAAGAAACATTGGTTTCTTCAAGGCTAAAAGTTACTGATTTCTGAAAGCATGTAAGTTTTTTCACATGGAGGGGGAAATATAAAAAAAGAAAAGAAAAAGACATCAATTAGTGTAAACAGAATCACAGGCAATAACATGCTTCTTAGCATGGATAACCTTAGGCTAATTAGGGCCTGCATTAGCAGCTGTATGTAAGAAATCTTTCTATTAGGAATGCTAAACTTCATTATTTGAAGATGTACTAATCATGTATGTTTGTATTAAGTAAATAGCTTATGGGTGTGTTCTGGATGTGTGTGTTTTTGAGGGTTTTTATTAAAACAAAACATCTTGTAAAATGTGACATAGGTTCCAATGTTGATGATAAGAAAAAAAACTGTATAAAGGTATGATGGTATGGGCTAGTGCCAGCATAGCTAGCTGTTTTTCTGTAAAGAATGATATGTCATTTGAATATCAAACTGATTTATATAAGATGCTTGTGTTACAAATGTATAAGAAGTGCATGGCATTTGAATATCAAACTGATTTGCACAAATGCTTATGTTGTAAACATATTATAATGTCATTTGAATATCAAACTGATTTACACAATGCTTATGTTACAAATGTATTAGAACGGAATGGCATTTGAACATCAGGGTCTATATTAGAACATCAAAGTTTCAAAACTTCGAATGTTCTAATATCGACCCCTATTCAGCGAAAGCTGAAAACATCAAACATACAGAACAGCAAATTTTTTTCTAGGGAAAACAATTTGCTGTTCCAAAACACATACACACAGCACAAGCACACCAAACAAACAGCAATCCACACACATACACCTAAAATCTTACACCTAACCCTGCACTAAACTATACATACACCACTAACTATCCACTTACCTTAACCCAAACCCTAACCCTAAGCTACATCACTATCGCACACTCACCTCACCCGCGCCCTAACCCTAAATCACCTACCCCGCCCTAACCCTCACGTCCACACAATTGCACACTTACCTGACCCACGCCCTAACTAACCTTAGAAGAGGGAAAAATAATAATTTAAATTTTGAGACAGTAAGGGTCTAATGACAAGGAATGAGGATTATAATGGCATGCATTTCTATTCCACCTAAAAGTGTTATTACAGAGCTTAAAATTTTGGAGAAATTACCATCTTTCAGCAGGGAATATTACTTACAGTTGAGGGCTGGGATTTGATTTGCAACAATGAGGATGCATCTGGAGGCTTCAATGGGAAAATAAAACAAAAGGGCGTAGATTTCCGAAGAAATTTATAAAATATTTCATATGAAAGATGTGACTTCAGTAGTAGGAACATGGAGAGAGTTTACATATTATTCCTAAGGTACAGTAACTTGTCTAGACTAGACAGACATTATATTTCTCAGGAACATGTTTTAATTGAGAACTTTGGCACACATCTGATAACTATTTCAGATCATGCACCAATAATTACTAAGATAAAATGCAGGCTAATGAAATAAAGATAAGACACTTCAACTTTTCTCACCTTCCTATTAAAAAGAGAATTTAAGGCATGGGTAGCGGAAATTATCTGGGAGTTATTAGGGAAATAGAAAGCACTCCAGAACTTGTAACTAGTAAGTTGGATAAACTGAAAGTGGAGTTTAAAAATAGGGTAGAAATAAAAGAAAAAGAGATCTGGTTAAGAACTAATAAGAATTATTTAGAGGGGCTGACTGCTTGTTTATAGCCTGTTTAAACTGTTACGTATTATTCTAAACTCTTAGTTTTGGTTTAAGCACTTGGGCTTTAGGCCCACCCCTTGGGTCTCCATGGCCTTTCTCCCTTAGATTCTGACAAATATGGATGGACAATTTCCTACAGTTTCTCCTGCCAGTCTGGTTGATATGGGCATTCTGAGACAGTATAGCAACTGCCTCATGTACACGGACAACCATCTACCACCACCACCTAGGAACCCAATTTTTGAGAGGTGCAATTACATTAGGAACCTAGAGTCCAAGCTGTCTCCCTCTTAAGCCAGTATATCAGGCACTGAAAAGGTTGTCAACACAATCACTACAACTCAAACACCACCCACATCTACACAAAACACACCTACATATGTGGAGATCCACATAAACATACCTAAACAAAAGAGACCTCCAAGGCAAAAACACACAAGATCTCCACAGCCCCCCCACACCACATACTACATATAGTCCACACACCTGTGCCTTACAGCCACTAAGGCTTCAACATAAACCCAACATATTAGTCATAGGAGACTCCATCGTGAGACACACAGATGTGCCTCTCACCAGGCTGGATAAGGAGAAAGCCACGGTTGTCTATCAGGTGCCAGAATCCACCATATCACGTACGCACTCAAGTCTCTCAACAACAGGTACTGTTATGACTCTGTCATAGTCCATGTTGGCGTGAATGACTTGACATGTACCTCTCTGGAGGTCTATATGAAGAGAGATGTGATTGAGCTTGTTGATTATGTGTCCCATTCAGGTATGTCCCTAGCCTTAAGCAGCATTCTGCCATCACCCAGAATGATGCCTCAATACAAACAGAAAATGATTGACTTTAACAATTGGCTTAGTTTCTGGTGTCATTCCAGGAGGATCCAGTACCTGACAGCCTGGGAAGATACGATTGACAGACCACGATGCTTTGCCATAGATGGCCTGCATCTGTCTCACCTGGGCTTCAGGCTTCTGTCAAAGGATCTTGCCTGCCCTACAGTGCCTTTTTTCAGGAAAAGTGATGAGGTTAAAACTATCAACATAAACATTTCAACAAAACTAAAATTAAAGGTCATGCTACTAAATGCTAGGAGTCTAAACATGAAACTGCACTCATTGCAAGCATTCCTAGCCCTGGAAAATGCTGTCATTTGTGTAGTCACAGAAACCTGGTTCAAAGCTGCTGAGAGCACCCCAGCCTTACTTGGTTGCGTATCCTATCATACATTCAGACCCCAAACTGTGGGCAGTAAAGCCAAAGGACATGGAGTTTTAATATACATTAAAGGCATACACACCTCCAGTCTGGTCAAACAGTATGACACACAGGAGACACTCCAGGTGCAGTTAATGATTGACAAGACCCCTATTCAAATCATAGCTAGCTATCAGCCCCCAAATCTGACTCAAGATGCCCAATCCACCTATTTGGACCTGTTTTTATCTATCAAGATTCAACGCTTTACCCTGATCCTGTGTGACAACTTCCCAAACATAGATTGGAAGACCTACTCATACCAGAACACAAATGCCCAGAGATTCCTTGATTTTTTTCAATGCAAATGCCTTGGGACAGCTAGATAATACCCCCACAAGAGGTTATAATATCTTGGACTTGGCATTAACCAACATGAGTAACCACTGCAGCATCCCTATAGTATCATCCTCGCTGGTAAGATCTGACCACAAAGAGGTCACTTTTGAAGTCACCATCTCCCCTGCCCCCCCCTCTAGCTAGGATCAGACATAAAAACTTCTCCAAAGCTGATTACAGCCTCCTGAGAAATGGTATAAACAGCTTCACAGCCCCTCCCCCTCTCTAGGAACTGGCACCAATATCCAAAACTACACCAAAGCACTATACAATCATTTATATAGATGGATGGATTCAGGAATACTTGCAGGACTAAATCATCCTCCGCAAGGAAGAGTAAGCCTGTCTGGTGGACATCTGCAATAAATAAATTCTATAACAAAAGGAAAAAATTGCTATCCAAGACCAAGAAGGAGAACGTGCCCAACTGGAACTAATGTCTCCTTAGCCTGAGCAAGCATATAAGAGCACTAGTGAAATCCTCCAAAGCAAACTTCAAGTCCAAATTGGCCACATCTACTAGAGACAGTAATAAGGCCTTCTTCACATATGTCCGCAACCTCAAAGGAAGTACCCAGATCTGTTCAGAACTGGTGGTCAAGGATACCACATATACAAATGCCGTAGATATATCAAACTTGTTGACGAACAGATTCAGTGAAAACTTTACCAGTCTGTCCCCCCGTCAGTAAATCAGGACATCCCCTGTACCTGCCCCCTTCCCCTTTTATCTAGGGAACAGGTCCTCATTGGTCTCTGAAAGGCAAAAAATACAGCCTCCATGGGACCCGATAACATCCCAGGCTGCATCCTACATGAACTCATGCAGGAACTTCCGGCACCATTAGGCATCCTATTCAACCAAATCCTGAGTACTGGCTTCATCCCAGCTGAGTGGAGGACAGCCACTGTCATCCCTTTACTCAAAGGTGGAGCATTCATAAATCTGGGAAATTATAGAGCCATCAGCCTAACTAGCCTGATCTACAAGGCCATGGAATGGATTATCATAGACCTCATTAATAAGAACATTGGCAACCTCCAAACACTTGATCCCATACGGTTTGACTTCTTCAATGGGAAAGCATGGCTGCTAAATTTGGTCAGTTTCTTTGAGACAGTCACCAGAGCCATGGACGAAGGGAAGATGGTGCACATTGCCTACCTTGACGAAGCCAAAGCTTTGACACTATTCCCCACTCAGGCATAATAGATAAACTCTTTCAACTAGGCATCAATCCATATGTTACCAGATGGGTAACAAACTGGCTCACTGATAGAACCCACATAGTCAAAATAGGGAAGCCACCTCAAGCAGTATACCCGTAACAAGTGACATACCCCAGGGTTCGGTCTTGAGGCCTCTGTTATTTGGGATATACTTTTCTGAGGTACAGGCCAAAACCAGTGGGCTATGGCTGACCAAGTTTGCAGATGACTGCAAGCTGGGTGCTGTCATCAATTCCCCTAGTGAAGTGGGCATCCTCCAAGAGGGTCTCACTCAGACAAATGACTGGCACCAGAAACATGGCCTCAAGCTGAATAACAAAAAAATGCATCATCATCCCCTTTGCGGAGAGTGATGTCCCCACAAATTTTCACATTAATAACAACGTCCTAAGCATGCAATCAGTTGTGAGGAATTTGGGCACCCGGGTTGATAGCAACCTGACATTTGACCACCATGTTGCTTCCATTGTAAGGAAAGCCTTCTATATGGCCCACCTCATAAGTAAAGGTATCTCATCCAGGGACAAGGGGGTGATAACATCTCTGTATTCTTCCCTTATAAGGCCCATTATTGAGTACAATGCCCCTTTAGGCATGTACCTCGCTAAGCACATGCAGCAGCTGCTGGAGAGACCACAGAGGTTCCTCACCAGGAAATTCTAGGGCCTCAAACATCTACCATACACAGACAGGCTAAAAGCCCTATCCCTCTCCTCAGTTTCATACAAACTCCTCTGAGGTGACCTCTGTCTGGCATACAAGGTGATCACGGACCCCACCTTGATGAGACTGCTGCAAATCTGCAAGTCAAGCTCCACTCGAGTAACCCGCACGCACGGCCTCAACCTGGTCTGCGACATCAACAAGACTTGTTGGCAGGACAGATTTGTGTCCCACTGACTCCCCATTTATGGAATATACTCTCTCTGCACATCAAGCAGTACCTCTTTACCCCTTTTTAAGCACAAGCTGGATAACTGGATAGGAAACAAAAAATATACCCCTGGGATTTCACCTGTGTCCCTGCTGGACAGGGGCATCAGGTGCTGATTTGTCTAAACATGGGCTAAACTCTTGGCTAGACTTATAAGGGCCTCAGGGCCAATAGCCTAGTAACCTCCTATGATCCTATGCTCCTATGATTCTATTATCATCACCACAGATGAGGTCCAATTGGTTACACATAATGGCCGGGTATTATCACCACCTAAAAGTGTATGTAAGGGTGACACATAATGGGGGGGTATCCTCACCAGATGATGAGGTGTTATGGGTGACACATAATGGGGTGGTAATATCATGGAAGATATTATGATCACCCATTGAAAGTGCATGTCAGGGTGACTCCTAATGAGGTGGTAATATCATCACCACCATCTGAAAGTACATGACAGAGTAACAGATAATGGGGGTATTATCATCACCACCTTAAAATGCATGTCAGATGGCACAAAATGGGCGTTGTTATTGTCACCACATGTGGTCAGATGGGTGACACATCATGGGGGTATTATCATCACCATCTTAAAGTGCACGTCAGGTTGATACAATGGAGGATTGTCATCACCACAGATAAGGTCCAATTGGTAATACATAATGGGTGGTTATTATCATCACCACATGATGAGGTACAATGGATGACACATAATGGGGTGGTAATATCATCATCACCTGAAAGTACATGACAAGGTGACACATAATGGGGTATTATCATCCTCAACTGAAAGTGCATGTCAGGCTGACACATAATGGGGGTATTAACACAACATGATGAATTCCAATGGGTGACATATAATGGGGGATATTATCATCACCAGCTGAAAGTGCATGTTAGGGTGACACATAATGGGTGGGTATTATCATTACCACCTGAAAGCGCATGTCAGGGTGAAAAATACAGTGGGGTGTTATCATCGCCATCTGAAATTGCATGTCAGAGTGACACTTAATGGAGGGGTATTATCAGTACATGTTGAGTTTTGATGGGTGACACATAATGGGGGGTGTTATCCATAAATTATGAGGTCCAATGGGTGATACATAATGGGGGGTATTATCAGCACATGATTTGTTCTGATTTGTAGCACATAATGATTGGGGTTAGCCCTAGATGATGAAGTCTGATTGGTAATACATAATGGGGGGTATTATCCACAACTGAAAGTGCATGTCAGGGTGACACAATGAGGGTTGTTATCATCACCACATGATGAAGTCTGATGGGTGATATATAATTTATTTATTTATTTAGTTAGCATTTGTTTACCAGGAAAGTCTGACTGAGTCAAGAACCCATTTACAGCAGAGGCCTGGGGAGAAAAGCTCCAAATGATACATGAAAGTTAAGACAATTTACATGAACAAGATAGAAAACAGGCATTAAAGCACACATTAATAATAATTAAATACTAAATAAATACAGGGACGTAGATACAGTAATAAATACAAAATAAGCACAGAGAGGTAGATACAATAATAAAACAGGTACTAAATTAAAGTAAAGTGGTAGATTGCAAACTTATTTTTTTCTTATACACATCAGGTAGGAGTAAGGTAAAGACTGAGGATCAGAACACTAGATGCAAGTAGATGCTTAGAAGGATGGGAAATTTAAGGGTGTAGAAACATGGAAAGTCTGTTGGTCCAATATGCTAGTGGTTAGTAGATGAAATTCCTGTTTTAGGGACAGAAAGAAAAGCACCTTTCTCTTTTATAGTCAGCAGATGAGGTATGCAATGAAGAAGGCTGCTTTTATTTAAGCCGAAACCGGTCTGTTTGTTGTTCTCTTTTCTATGTGCTTTTTAGCATATATATCAAATGTATTTGCTTGCCACAGTCTGCAGGTATGAACTTTTTTGAACTGTCTTTATCTGGGACCTTGCAGTTGCTGTTCGTGCAGAGGTGTTTCTTTTTGTAGAAAGAAAAGCCCCAAGAGAGTGAATGGAGTTTACCTGTTAGGCAAAGAGCAGGGGCAGGTCTGATGTCATACAAAATGTTTTTTTAGCATGTGTTTGAAGTTCTTAAAGCACTCAATGGTAGTAATGTCTGTTGACAGAGAGTTCCAGAGACATTTTTCCATACAGAGCTCTGAGATGGTGTAATGAGGTGGTAATGAGGAAGTGTTTTCATCACCACATGATGAAGTCCAGTGTTTGACACAGTGGGGGGTATTTTCATCCCCACACAAAAAAGCTCAATGACTGACACATAATGGGGGTATTATCATCACCATCAGGAAGTGCATGTCAGGGTGACACATAATAGAGTGATATAATATATATAATTATAGGCCCATCAGGCTAACTAGCCTGATCTGCAAGGTCATAGAATGCATTACCATGGATCTTATAAACAAGGACAATGGCAACCTCCAAACGCTTGACCCCACACAGTTTGGTTTTGTCAAAGGAAGATCATGCCTGTTAAACTTGGTTGACTTCTTTGAAACAATCACCAAAGCCATGGATGATGGGATGATGGTGCACACTGCCTACCTTGACCTGGCCAAAGCCCTCTACACTATTCCCCACTCTGGCATAATAGATAACCTCTCCCTGCTAGGTATTAACCCATATGTTACTAGATGGGTAGCTAACTAGCTCACTGATAGAACCCACTCAGTCAAAATAGAGGAAGACACCTCTAGTAGTAGACCCATATTGAGAGGTGTACCCCAAGGATTAGTCTTGGGGCCTGTACTGTTTGGGATATACTTTTCTGAGGTGCAAGTTAAAACCAGTGGTCTGTGGCTGACCAAGTTTGCAGAAGACTGCAAGCCAGGCGCTGTCTTAAATTCTCCTAGTGATGTGAACATCCTCCAAGAGGGCCTTACCCAAACTAATGACTGGTGTCACAAGAATGGCCTCAAACTGAATGCAAAGAAATGTATCATTATCTCCTTTGGGGAAAATGGCATCCCCACTAATTATCACATTAATAACAATATACTAAGCACTAAATCAGCCGTGAGGGACTTGAGCACTCAGGTTGATAGCAACCTGACATTTGACCACCACATTGCCTCCATTGTATGGAAGGCTTTCTACATGGCCTACCTCGTAAATAAGGGCATTTCATCCAGGAACAAGGAGGTCATAACATACCTGTACTCCTCCCTTATCCAACCCATTGTCGAGTACAATGCTCCCTTCAACATGTACCTTGCATCATATATTTACATACACCAAATGTCTGAACCTGCAGTTCCTTTCATATTGAGCATGATTAGTATCGCACCAACACATTATCAGTGAGGTAAAACTAACCTGCCTCACAATGGCCTAAACCCAGATCATGTTCCCTATTAGTGGGTGAACAATCCAACACCTGGTGAATTCTGCTTCACAATGATGGGAAGAGCCAACATCAAAGGATCAAAAAGCAACATCACTATGAATGCTTGGCCACCACAAGCCACTAATCCCTGTGGTAAACTTTCTGAAACCCCCTGCTTAAAACCCAAAGAGCCAGAACAATCATAAGGCCCCACTTTCATGGTCTGTATTCATACTGACAATCAAGATCAAGCGAGCTTTTGCTTTTCTGCTTGATGGGAAGTTTCTGTCCTGCTTAAGCTCGCCTTGGGGCACCTACTTTACTCTTTGATAGGTGTACCATCCCAGTCAAACTCCCCACCTGACACTGTCCCCAGAGTGAGTTGTGCCCAGATCCCCAGGTGCTTGGAGCCAGAAGCGAGAGCCCCAGTGGGGCTCACCCCCCTGCCTCACTGGGTAAATAAAAAAATGATGAGTAGTGGTATTTCACTGGCAGCCGAGGCCTCCCACTTATTCTATACCTCTCATGTCTCTTCACAGTGCCAGACTATAGTCAAGCTCAACAGGGTCTTCTTTCCATGCTGATCCTGTCAAGCCCGTTCCCTTGGCTGTGGTTTCACTAGATAGTAGGTAAGGACAGTGGTAATCTCGTTCACCCATTCATGCACCATTCTCGCCCCTTACAAGCAGCAGCTGGAGATGTCACAGAGGTTCATGACCAGGAAAATCCAGGGTCTCAAACACCTATCCTATACTGATAGGCTAAAAGTCTTGACCCTGCCTTGATGGAGTTGCTGCATATGTGTAAGTCAAACTCCACTCGCACAACCCACACACAAGGTCTCAACCTGGTCTGTGACATTAATAGAACTTGTTGGTAAGACAGATTTGTATCCCAGACTCCCTCATCTGTGGACTAGCTCCCTCTCCCTGTCAAGCAGAGTACCTCTCTAGCCCTCTTTAAGAGGAACCTGGACGACTTGGATGGGAAGCAGAAAAACACCCCTGGGATCCCACCTGTGCCCCTGCTGGACAGAGGAAACAGGCACTGACTTTGTGGGAACATGGGCAAAATTCTTGGCTAGGCTTATAAGAGCCTCCAGGCCAATTGCCTAGTATCATCCTATGAACCTATAAAGTATTACAAAATAAGGGGAATCTCACAGAACAAAAAGAGGCAAAAATGCAAAGTGCTAAGTAGAAAATAAGGGAGAACCTGGATAATATGCATGAGTTTAGAAAGATTTATGATAACTCTAAAGCACAACAATGTTTTGTACAATGACTTAGACAACAGAAAGTAGAAAGGGTTGTTGTGAAACTCAGGGAGACTATAACAAAAAATATAACCAGACATCCTGTAGAGGTATTACAGCTATTTCAGAAATTTTATGAAAATGTGTATCGAACAGAAAAGTGGGGAAATCGAGAAAAAGCACAAATGGAAATATTTATGGAAGACTTAAAAATGCCAAGGTTAAAGGTAGATGAGGCTCAACAACTAACAGTTACGATAGGAGGATATAAGATAAAAATGGTGATGTATATCCAATCTGCAGGAAAGTCTTCAGGAACTGATGGTATTCCAGTGGAAGTTTGGAAGCTAGGAGGGGGAAAGTGTAAATGATCTGGAAGATTTTGTTTAACAATATTTTAAAAGGAGGGGAGGCACCAACATCCTAGAAAAAAAGCTGTGGTGGGTGTAAAAACTAAAGAAGGTAAATATCCATCTGATCCAGCTTTATTTAGACCCATTTCAATTTTAAACTATGCTTATAAAGTGTTTATATCTAAAATGGCTAAAACAATGGTGCAGGTGATGCCAAAATTGATAGATATGGATAAATGTGGTTTTGTGAAGGGGAGACAAACACTTGACAACATTAATAGAACAGTGATGATCCGGAGGGAAGCAGAATATAAGAAAATACCTCTATTTTTAGTGGATCTTGATGCAGAGAAAGCATTCCACAGATTATTCTGGGATTTTATGAATAGGGCAACTGAAGCATTTTGCATTTCCTTATACAATAATAAGGTTAATCAGAGGGATATATGAGCTTTCAGAGGCAGAAAATAAAAGTAGGAGGATTCCTCTCTCATAAAGTGTGTCTGAGCACAGGAGCCAGGTAAGGGTATTCTCTGTCCCTCTTTTTTATATGAGTTATATTTAGAACAACTGACAATTTAAATAAGTGACCCAAAAATGAAGAATGGAATTGGTATGGTGTTCAAAAAAGATGGCTTTATTTGCAGATGATGCTGTTTTGTACCCAATGGAAGCAGAAAAGGACATCTCAGTATTGTGGAACATTCTGAGACATTTCTGTGTTTCTGAGGATACACAATTAATGAAGATAAAATAAGGGCTAGCTATAAACTACGTATACTTATGTGAATTAGTTCAGGAATACCCATATTTATGGGGACATGATAAAATGAAGTATTTAGGAATATAGGTTAAAAAGGATTCTGTTATGGCAACTAAGGATATGAGAAAAGTGACTAAACAAAATAAAATACTACAAGTGAATAACTGAAATCTCTTGCCTATGGATATAGTCCATTAGCCTACTAGGCCAGTCAGCTGTATGGATAGCAAGATACAAGCAGTAAAAATGTTTTTTGTCCCTTTAGTTTTCTACACAGGTCAGGCCTATTTTTATCAACCAGAAGAAAAGTAATTAATAAAGAGTTGCAGAATTTTATTTGGGAGGAATAGAAGTCAAGTGGGATAAAATGATCCTCCCAAGAGAACCAGGATGTTTAGGATTACCAGATTTGAAGGGATATTTTCTTGCTACACAGTTAAGGCTCTTGTACATAACACAAGCAGAAAGCTGCAATTCAAGTGGAAATGGATGATAATGAAGCAGGGGGGTAATTCAAGAAACAAGGAAAGAATGGGATTTTGGATGCAGATCCTTATGGAAAATAACAATCATGTATAATATTTATAAAGTAGTAGAAAGTTTACTAACAACCAAGTCAACATGAGAATGGAGAAATGAGATTCGGCTAGGAGGGATGACTGCAATTAAGGGTACACAAAACAGGTAAGAAGTGATTGGAATTTACTGGAGGCAGCTGGCAAAGGAACCAAGATATTGGGACCAAACAATTAGAGAGGAAAAGGTAATAGAATGGAGAGAGATCAAGAAGTCATTTGCATTGCAGTCTAGTGACTGCCTTCCATACCAGGGATTGATATTAGCGTATAGACAGAGATAAAGGGATAGGGGAATCCTGAATGACATACCTGCACTGGCTGAGTTTTGTTATTGAATCTAGAACAGAAGCTAGGGTCTATATTAGATCAGTGAACGCTGATTAATCAACCTTATTTTAGCGAATGTTCAAAATATTGAAGCAACAGAAACCTGAATTTTTTCCTAGGGAAAGAATTTTGTTGTCTGTTTCGGTTGCTTTGGTATTTTCAGTGCTGTGGTGGAAAGTTATGGGTCGGATTCAGGTAAGTGTGCGATTGTGTGGATGTGAGTGTTAGGGTGGGTTAGGTGAGTTAGGGTTAGGGCTCGGGTTAGGTATGTGTGTGATTGTGTGGATGTGAGGGTTAGGGCAGGTTTAGGTGACTTAGGGTTAGGGAGCGGGTGAGGTGAGTGTGCGATAGTGACGGACCTTAGGGTTAGGGTTTGGGTTAAGGTAAGTGGATATTTAGTGGATAGTTAGTGGTGTGTGCATAGCTTAGTGTAGGGTTAGGTGTCAGGTTTTAGGTGTATGTGTGTGGATTTCTGTTTGTTTGGTATGCTTGTGTTGTGTGTATGTGTTTTGGATCAGTGATCTTTTTCCCTAGGAAAAAAATCGCTGATCTGACAGTTCGAGATTGTAAGCTTTCGCTTACATAAGGTCGATCAATCAGTGTTTGCTTTTTTAAGCATTCGCTGATCTAATATAGACCCCAGAAGCTACTGTCAAAAAATGGATAATTAGTAGGGAATGTAAAATATTGCATGATAACTGCAGGAAAAGATCAGAAAAGGTCAGAAAAGATTGAGAAGAGAGAGTAGATATGCAATTCACAAAGAAAAACTGGGAGGATATATGTATGCCTCATAAATATGCAACAAAATCTAGAACATTCAGAATTTTACCTGAAAGAGTTTGAATATATACTTTTATATCACAAGCAGACTCCAGATAATTTTTCCTCACGGATATAGCAAATGTTGGAGGTGTAATGGGGAAAGAAAGAGATACCTGGAAGCATATGCTCTGGGAGTGTAAGAAGGTGGCAGACTTTAAAAATCCCTATCAGAGTACTTTCTCAGGAATACTGGGCAAGCGAGTGTAACTAAGGAAAGTATTTTTTTAGCTGGGATACAGGATCTGAATTGCCTTGACATAGTAGTGGAGTTGGTAGGCCACTTAGAGCCCAGGGCAATATCATTGTTTAGCACCTGCAGGGATGTAAAAAAAATGCCTTGGCAACTTTTCACAAAAACGTGAGAGACCAAGAGGCTAAAAAGTATGTCCAAATAGGACGTTTTATTAAAAGTTTATTGCATTTTCAGAGTTAATAATGTAACTGTCATGTGATGCATAACCAAACACAGCACAACACAGCATTAGCAATTTAAGGAATCCACACAGATATTAAAAATAAAACAGAATTCATCACAATTCACAGCCCTTTGCAGGTACAGTGCCAGTAGCAGCATAACAAATTACACTGCTAAACGTTTTAAGTATGAACTGCAACACAGGAAAACATGAACTAACTGTGGCTGTGGCACAAACATGAAAATCATGACCCAAGGGAAAAGCAGCTAAATATACATTCTGACCCTTCAACATTATATGCATGTGTGTATACTGCCCAAAAATGTTTAGTGTGCATTGCTGGGCCCACTTCATAACATTGACATTTCATAATGGTGAATTTCATAACATTGAGACCAAAACATCTAAATCCCAAAACACTGAAAACCCAAAACATTGAAAACTTAGAACATTGAAAGTGTGCTTCATAACATTGAAAACTATAACGCATATGTCAATAACATCCTCTCCACCTATAACAACACCTAAGAAATACACTTTCTACTATGTTTCTGCAGGGAGGCAAGCCCTCATTGAGGTTAGGAAATTAACTTTTTTCCACTGCAGTGTGATCTTGGAGTTGGTATATTTAATTTACGAGGAGTGTGGGGGTAGAAGCCCCCACATAGGGGGAATGTAGTAGAAAGTATATTTGTTAGTTAGGTGTTGTTGTAGGTGGAGGGGATCTTATTTACTTGTTCAATGTAGTTTTTAACGTTATGAAGCACACTTTCAATGTTCTGAGTTGTCAATGTTTTGGGTTTTCAGTGTTTTGAATTTTAAATGTTATGGTCTCAATGTTATGAAATTCAACGTTATGATATTTCAGTGTTATGAAGTAGACCCGCATTGCCATACCCTTTGTAGCTGAAGTTAACATCATATTGACAGTTCCTTGTAACACAAAATGTTTCAGTGGTTAGTGCTAGTTCATTGAACACTGGATCATATTCACAGCAATGTGTATTCTATTGCTTGCTAACAGCACATGTGAGTGGCATAATAAGACACTAGACACTTAGACTGACTAGTTTACTGTTTAGCAACAGGGATGTGCTCTACTAGACAATATAGGCTGCACCTCTGAGTGCCTTATTTCTGTTATAAAACTGAACCCCAAACATAGTAAATAAAGAAAGAAAAAATGCAAAGTGTAAGCATGTAAGCAACAGAAGAAATCAAAAATGATTGGAAAAAGAACTAGAAAAGTAGTCCCTTGGATTAAATTCTGACAGTGTGAGTCATACTGGGTTTATCTCATACACACAAGGTGCAGAGATTGATTCTTACTTTTGGGATGAGAAATTTGGTTAGACTTAAAATGACTCAACAAGGGTAGATAGCCTCTTACTAAACTATGAACTTACACACACACACACACACACACACACACACACACACGCACACACGCACACACGCACGCACACACACACACACACACACACACACACACACACACACACACACACACACACATGACTCTTGCTGCTGCACAAAACAAGCCATGATTGGTACATATCCAATTCCCATGCTAGTCATCAATAAAAGAAGTGTATGAGCTAATCAATAAAGGCAGTACTTGAGCTAAAATTAGTTTTATTTTAATTATAACATACATTTTATAAAAACCTAGTAATAATCCAATATCAAATCAAATACCTATTTCTACACTGCATTACATATACCTACTATATTTTATGATACTCTTCAGCTGCTTAAACACCAAAGGAAGAAGAAATGTATCCAAAGTTGTTCACAAATCTCTGGCTCAGTCATACAGTATAATATTTTGGGAAGCACAATTTGTTATTATGCAGATTGAGGCCTCATTTTTGATTGGACAAAATGTTTTTGGTTGACTTTTCTTCTTAGTTCACCTAGGTAACAAGTGGGCTTTCAGAGTATTAAGCAACATTTGCAGGATACTTATCCCTGGCCTCTGATCAAATGACTCAATAGTCCAGATATTTGCAAAATGTCCACATTTTTGCCTCATTAAACTTTGAGGTTTTCTGGCAAATCAGTGAGGATTACATTCATTATAAACATACAAATAATAATGCTTACATTTGTGTGTTTCATATTTCATTTCTTTTAGAAAATACAAATTCATACAAATCCTGTTATTGTCGCAACTAATTTAAACTATAGAAGAGCAATATTTAAAACCTGTCCCTGTTTTGGACCTTTGCCCCCATTATTTTAGACTTTGTCCAGATTTCTTATGCTAGGAGGCTGAGAGGTATTCTTCCACTCTGAAACTGCTTTCATGAGACAGAGACATATCTGTTTGGAGAGGGTGTGTGGCTCACCCCAACATTGAGATGAAGGGGAGCCTGCCTCCCCTTGCAAAACACTTAAATTTCAGTGAGCTTGATCATTAGGGGGTTTAATCTTCTGAGAAGAGATTTACCATATCTCTGTTTTAAAAATCAAGAAGAATATACATTGAAATTATGCTTGACAGTGCTAAATTGCTTGCTTACTTTCTCTAAAATGTCCTGTTAATCCCTTCAGTAGTTTGTCCATGTATTCAAAATCACTGAAATGAGATGAAAATGAAACATTTTCCCCAATGATCCCTTCAGCAGTTTATCCAAGTTTTCACAAGCACAGAAATGACATCAAACTAAATAATTTCCCCCAAAGATCTCTTCAGTAGCTTGTCCATGTATGCACAAGTACAAAATGACACCAAAATGAACCCTCCAAATATCCCTTCAGCAGTTTGTGCATGTATACACAAACACCAAAGTTTAACATTTGCTTCAATGAACACTTCAGTTATTTGTCCATGTATGCAAAAGCACCACATGACACATGACGCCAAAATTAAACATTTCCCCCAGAGATCACTTCAGCAGTCTGTTCATGTATGCGCAAGCACCAAAATGAAATGTTTCCACTAAGGACCCATACAGCAGTCGGTCCAAGTTTGCAGAAGAACCAAAATTAAATGTTTCCCCAAACAACCCCCTTCAGCAGTGTGTCCAAGTACACACAAGCAGCAAAATTAAACATTTCTCCCAACTACCCCTTCATCAGCTTGTTCAAGTATGCACAAGAACCAAAATGAAACAATTCCCCCAATGACCCTTCAGCAGTCTGTCCAATAATGCACAAGCACTCAAATTACACCAAAGCAAATAATTTCCCCCAAAGATCCCTTCAACAGTTTGTCCATGTATGGACAAGCACCAAATGACACAAAAATGAAACATTTCCCCCAAAGTTTCCTTCAGCAGTTTGTCCACATATGTACAAGCACCAAAATGAAACATTTCCCCCAATGACTCCTTCAGTAGTCTGCCCATGAATGCACAAGCACCAAAAGACACCAAAATGAAATGTTCCCTCAAAGATGCCATCAACATTCTGTCCATGTATGCGTAAGCACTAAAATGAAATTTTCCCAAAAGGATACCTTCAGCAGTATGTCCAAGAATGCACGAACACTCAAATGACACCAAAATGAAACATTCCCCTCAAAGTTCCCTTCAGCAGTTTGTCCACATATGTACAAGCACCAAAATGAAACATCTCTCAAAATGATTCCTTCAGCAGTTTTTCAAGTTTGCACAAGCACTCAAATGATATCAAAGTGAATCATTTCCCCAAAGATCCATTCAGTTGTTTGTCCACATATGCAGGAGCACCAAGTGAAACTAAAATGAAACATGTCTCCCTAAAGATCCCTTTGGCAGTCTATCCAAGCATGCACAATCACCAAAACAAAATGTTTCCCTCAATGACCCCTTCGATAGTCTGTCCATGTCAAAACAAGCACCAAATGACACCAAAATGAAACTTTTCCTCCCAAAGATCCCTTCAGCAGTCTGTCCGGGTATGCAAAAGCACCAAAATGAAACCTATCCTCAAGGACCCCTTTCAGCAGTCTGCCCAAGTCTGCACACGTATTAAAAATGAAACATTTCTCCAAATGCCCCCTTTCAGCAATCTGCCCAAGTTTGCACAATCAACAAAACAAAACATTTCTTCCAACAACCCCTTCAACAGTCTGTCCAAGTGCGCAAGCACTCTAATGATACCAAAAATGAAACATTTCCACCCACATAGGTCCTTTCAACAGCTTTTCCATATACTCACAAGTACCAAAATGAAACATTTTCCTATTGACCCCTACAGTAGTCTGTTCATGCATGCAGAAACACCAAATAACACCAAAATGAAACATTTCCACAAAATATCCCTTCAGCAGTTTGTCCCAGTATGTCCAAGTCCTAAAATAAAATGTTTCTCCCTAGGAGCTCTTCATCAGTCTGACAAGTATGCACAAGCACTAAAAATAAAATGTTTCTCCTAATGACCCCTCAAATGACACTAAAATGAAACACTTCCTCCACAACCCCTTCAGCAGTCTGTCCAAGTATGCACAAGCATGAAAATAAAACACTTCCCCCAACAGCCCTTTCTGTGGTTGATGTTGTCCATGTACATAGAAAAGACAACACAGCCACCCAATATGAACGAAAGAGCTCCCTCCAATAATCCTTTTTGTAGTTTGTCAATTTTGCCCATTGTATGCACAAGCAACATAGCATACATATTAATTTACTTATTTTTTTCTGCTCTCAACAGTTCCATTTCAAAATAGCACAGTTAAATTGGTCAACTCAACCTAATCACCTCATTTAGCGAAGTTCCAGCCCTTGAATTTTTTTTTTCTTTTATAAATAAATGCAACCACAGCAAGGTGGCAGATATAATTTTTTGACAATATAAATCTCTCACTGTGGGCGCCAATGATATAACCCACAGAGACTACCTTTTCTGCACCATAGAACCACCCCCTCTACCTGCACAGCCAATCACAGATTGTTTTGGGGCAGTGTCCTTGCAAGATGATATAAGTGGGGACATGAGGCACGCACAACTGACCCTCTCAGATGTCTATTTAGGACATATGTGTTGTTGCATTGTTTCTCTTTAGGGGAAATTTAAAAAAAGAAAAAAATATGTATATAAATATATATATATATATATATATATATATATATATATATATATATATATATATATGTTTGTGTGTGTGTGTGTGTGTGTGTGTGCGCGTGTGTGTGATTAAAAAAATATATTTTTTTAATTTGATACAGCCAAATTGCACCCTGAAGAAGAGATTGCCTGACAGTATTGCCCTGTTCGCTCAGCCCTAGCTATACTACTGAGACACAGTAAGGCCTTGTTAAGTTTAATTCTGGTGGCTGCCAAAAAAGCAATTACTAAACCAGCTATACATAAAGTAGTAAATATTGCATCAGAGATAAAGCAATAGTGAGTGTGATACTTAGAAAAGGGTAGGAGTAAATTACACAGAAAAAAATGGAAATTGTGAGAATAATGCATGCAGAAAAAATGTTTTAGAGAAGGAATAAGGTTTAACAGAAGGCAGGAACTGAACAATTTATGTAATATTGCTGTTATTCTATGATAACAATATATACAATGTATAATGTTTGCAAATGTGAATCTGATAATATGGTTTGATTACTTTTGTATAAATTTAAGTTTGGTTATGCCACAAGTGCTAATTCAATAAAGGTGTTTAAAAAAAATGTCCTCCATGTCTATGATGTAGTGGACATTTTACTTGATGAACTCATTATATAACTGATATTACTCGACTTGCTACACTTGGTCATAATGGATTCATAGGTTCATAGGTGATTACTAGGCTAATGAACCTAAAGGGTCTTTTTAAGGTTAGCTTTGCTTTCCAGCTATATATATATATATATATATATATATATATATATATATATATATATATATATATATATATATATATTTAAAGGATTCTGATGCTATTTATATTATGGGGGTATAACTTGGATGTGAGGTTGGTCATTTACAAGCTTCATCTTTTTAACAGAGACATAGGTGACAGACCAGTGGTAAATTTACAATTACTCATCTACTGATCCAGGATGTGTTCTGTTTCACAGGGGTGGGAAGCCTGTTCCAAAGCAGGTGTAGTCTCTGAGACACATACATATCACTCCAACATGTTTTATTTATGTTGGAGTTGAGGTTCAGGTCATTAGATCAGGTGTTTCTGATGATGTTTGTTTACAGATATGCAACAAGTCCATAAGTGCTAGATCAGAGACTGTTTTGAAGGCAAGGCATACATCGACCCTCAGCAATCTGTAGAAGACCAAACATAAGGATAAGGCTTTGGGACAGTCCAAGTAGGACATGTTTTCTACACTATGTATTCTTTTTGTGAGGAACCTTGGAGGACACTCCATTTCTTAAATATGACCAGTGCAGGTACATACTGAAGGGGAAATTGATTGGTCTGATGAGAGATGAGTACAACAAAAACATGACATCTTTGGACCTAGATGCAATAGCCTTGCATATAAGTTGTGCTTATAAGAATGATTTTTTACTACAGCCGACACATAATTGTCAAAGGATGCTGTCTATATGTGTTCCCAAATTCCTGATGCCAGGGTCATCTTAAAGGGGTGCATTAACAGTACAGTAATATCCAGAGGTGGTTGTCTTTCCAAAAGATACTATTATGCATTTTTTAACACTGAGTTTTAGACCATGACTCTGGCACCAGTTATTAATTTGCATCAGGCCTTTTTGTAGGATGTTTGTGTCTTTGGGAGATTCTATGACTGGGCCTAGTTTGCTATCATCTGTGAACTTGGCTAGCCAGAGGCCTTTAATGTGGGCCTTGACTTTAGAGAAATAGATGCCAACAAGGAGCATTATAAAAACTAAGTGTTAGGGAACTCCTCTAGTAACTGACCTTTTTGTGGAGGTAGATTCACCTATCCTGACTTATTGTGTCCTATCTGTGAGCTAGTTGGCTACCCAGTGGGTGACATAGCAGTTTATACTTAGTTTGTGAGTTTGTCTGCAATGCCTGAGTGCACTAAAGTGTTGAATGCTTAGTACAGATCAAGGTAGGTGCTATGCACTGTTTTGCTCTCATTCATTGCTTTGGTGACCGTCTTGAAGAAATCCATCAAGATAAGCAGGCATGACCTGCACTTGACATATCCAAACTTGATTGGGTCCAATGCCTGAAGGTTTCCTATGTCATTGTTTATCATGTTTATTATTATTTTTTCCATGGCCTTACATATGAGACTAGTCAGGCTTATGAGTCCATAGTTTCCCAGGTCCGTGGATGGCCTGCCCTTGTGCAAAGGGATAAGAGTTGCAGTCTACAATTTTTTTGGGACAAAACCTGTTTGGGAGCTATGATTGAATAGTGCATCTAGTAGGACTTAATGGTCATGTTTCATTCTATTATGGAAGCATCTTGATATGTTAGCATGTCTCATTAATACAGTATTTTTTGACATGGAAATATCATTGAGGACCTTTTTTCTAGTGATGGCTGAGGGAGTTGTGGTTGCAGATATTTCTTGAGAGGTCTTCCAGGTAGGGAATGGAGTAAAATTGGAGCTGAGTGAATTTATCGGCCAGTAGATTTGCTACATTCACTGGCTCAGTAAAGATGGCTCCCTTTACAATTAGTTTAACACATTGTACTGTACTCCCTGTGAAGTTTCAGACATAGCTCAGGAATATCTTGTGATTGTCTTTAGCCTCGGAGGTTACTTTTACCTCAGATTTGGCTAAAATAGACTTACTTAGTCCCCTGAATTGTTTAATTAGTTTCATGAGAAAGCTCTTATCTCGATGGCCTTGCACTTTGTATTTTTGGTTGCGATTTTCTTTCTTTGGTTGTACAATCTATTGATGTTGGAATTCCACCAGGATGGTTTGTTTTTAAAGTTAGTCCTGTGCTTATTTTTGGTGGGCACCACTGCTTCTGTGCAGCTATATGCATGATTGTACAGGGTTTTGTCAGCTATATACATGATTATACAGGGTTTGTGAATGCCAGTGCTCCTTGGGTTGGGGACGAGGCTTGTAATTTTGCCAGTGTGTCATTTACAAATAGATAGTTAGACTTGGAATAATTCCTAAAAGTAACAGGATTACCTGATGCCTCAGGTTTTATTTTTATTTTGAAGGATATAACTGTATGGACTGACCTGACTAGTGAGGATATGGGCATATGGACTAGTTGGCTCAGGGCTTTTGTGTCAGCAAAAGTCCAGGAATCTTTGAGCCTGCAAGTTTGAGGTCATGTATGATTCCCAGTCTACAGTGGGGTAGTTGTAGATAGAATGAAAAAAAAAAAAAAAAAAAAAAAAACAGAAAATCATTAATTATTTGTTTATTTAAATGTTGGTACAGGGACTCTTTTCAGCCATGACCCATGGACAGTTTAATAGAAGAACACAGCATACAGAGTAGTATAAATGAGTTTTGAGGAAGTAACATAAGTTCATAGTTAAAATACGAATGAAATGTTTGCTACAGTGCTATGATAACAATGACAGTCACTCCCTTATTCCAAACAAACCGCATAAGTACAGTTTCATTTCAATTCCCCATATTAATATCAACAGCTGCAACAGTGTTATGTATAGGCATGAATATTTCATACAGAGATTTACAATATAGCTAAGACAAAGACAGCACATCGTTGAGGTTATGTACATATTAAAATATTTACAAGCCTATCTGCTTGCGATACAGTTAGCTTATTTGGGAAGCAATGCTCAGTTTTATAAATTGTTAAGTTAAAAGGATTGGTCATGGCTGTATAAACTAACCATTATCTCGAAAACATGGGCACATTTGCTGCTGTATTCCTTTTTTTAAGTGGTCAGTGTGACTTTTCTCCTGAAAGCGACATAGTGAGATTCTTTTCATTTAAAAAGCATGTACATTTTTTAGTGGTCAGTGTGCTTTTCCTGAAATTGAGATACTGAGATTTTTTTTATTTACCATGTTCGGAGTTCATTGCTAAAAACAGAGAAAGATGGCTAGAACTGCAAGTACACACACTTATAAAAAACAAATAAATGGATGAAATCCAGTTTATGGCTAGCAAATGTCTACTGCAAGTTGTTTGCCCTGTGTAGTTTAATGACTATGAACACAGAATTAGCTTTAATTGTATTGTTCGTATTTTAGATGCCACCCTCAGCATACTGACCTGCCTACTACTGCCAAGAGAGGAAGCTAATTAAGATGTCCAATAATAACTGTAGTGCAATATAAGTTACTATTGGTTTGTATGTTTTCATTTAGGTGTATTGGTCCAGATTAAGTACCACATTAAAGCATGGTGGAAAATATATTTAGTATATCATTTTTTTTCTTTTTTGATGTCATTTACTATTTCTGCACACAACTGGTAAAATTCTCTCTTATCCACATTTCCATATTTGCACTTATTTCTTACAGTTACAAATTCCAGTGGTACTGGATTCCTGTCTACCTGTATGTTTTTGCACCTCCAAATACTGACAGAATTGATGTCTGTCAGAGCAGATTAATACAAAATTTCTCATAAAGACCTACATAAATGATAAATAATAATTAGCGATAATTTAAATGTGTGTGTGTGTGTGTGTGTGTGTGTGTGTGTGTGTGTGTGTGTGTGTGTGTGTGTGTGTGTGTGCACTCAGACAAGTAGTCAGATGTCCACTCACAAGCATTGGAATCCTTTTTTTGTTACCATGGCTGAAAATGTTGCCTCTCATTGACCGACATTATAAATTTTATTAGAGAAATACATGTCAAAATGAATACCAAGTCTAAAGTTGAGGTTTGTCAGAGTATTCCAGATACTCACTAACACAAGAATATATGCCAAGTCTAAAGCTGTGGTATGTCACAGTATACTCCATACTTCCTTTCACAGGAATCTTTTTTTTTTGTCCCCATAACTGAAAATGTTGCATATCCTTGACAGGGACTGTAAATTCTAGCAGAGAAATATGTGGTATGTCAGAAGATTTCCCGTATTCATTAACACAGGAATATATATACCAAGTCCAAAGGTGAGGTTTGTCAGAGTATTCCTCATACTAACAGAGGAATATATACACCGAGTCTAAAGGTGAGGTTTGTCAGAGTATTCCTCATACTCACTAATGCAGGAATATATATATCCCAAGTCTAAAGGTGAGGTTTGTCAGAGTATTCCTCATACTCACTAATACAGGAATATATACACCAAGTCTAAAGGTGAGGTTTGTCAGTGTATTCCTCATAATCACACATGAATATATACACCAAGTCTAAAGGTGAGGTTTGTCAGAGTATTCCTCATACTCACTAATACAGGAATATAAACCAAGTCCAAAGGTGAGGTTTGTCAGAGCATTCCTCATACTGACTAACACAGGAATATAAACCAAGTCCAAAGGTGAGGTTTGTCAGTGTATTCCTCATAATCACACATGAATATATACACCAAGTCTAAAGGTGAGGTTTGTCAGCTTATTCCTCAAACTAACTAACACAGGAATATATACACCAAGTCTAAAGGTGAGGTTTGTCAGAGTATTCCTCATACTCACTAACACAGGAATATATACACCAAGTCTAAAGGTGAGGTTTGGCAGAGTATTCCTCATACTCACTAACAGAGGAATATATCAACCAAGTCTAAAGGTGAGGTTTGTCAGAGTATTCCTCATACTCACTAACACAGGAATATATACACCAAGTATAAAGGTGAGGTTTGTCAGCATATTCCTCAAACTCACTAACACAGGAATATATACACCAAGTATAAAGGTGAGGTTTGGCAGAGTATTCCTCATACTCACTAACACAGGAATATATACACCAAGTATAAAGGTGAGGTTTGTCAGCATATTCCTCAAACTCACTAACACAGGAATATATACACCAAGTCTAAAGGTGAGGTTTGTCAGAGTATTCCTCATACTCACTAACACAGGAATATATACACCAAGTATAAAGGTGAGGTTTGGCAGAGTATTCCTCATACTCACTAACACAGGAATATATACACCAATTCTAAAGGTGAGGTTTGTCAGAGTACTCCTCATACTCACTAACACAGAAATACATACACCAAGTCTAAAGGTGAGGTTTGTCAGCATATTCCTCATACTCACTAACACAGGAATATATACACCAAGTCTAAAGGTGAGGTTTGTCAGAGTATTCCTCATACTCACCAACACAGGAATATATACACCAAATCTAAAGGTGAGGTTTGTCAGCATATTCCTCATACTCACTAACTCAGGACTATATATCAAGTCCAAAGCTGTTGTACAGTACAGCATTCCCCATACTTGCTAACACATGAATGCATTCCATGTTCAAAGCTTTGGTAAAGCACATTATCTCCCATCCTCACTAACAGAAGAAAATATACCAAGTCGAAAGCTGCTGTATATCACAGCATTTCCAGTCCTCTCTAACAAATTAAAACAAAGAGTTAGAAGGTCACACTGAAAAACCAATCAGAAAAAACTAAATGAAAACTACAGGCAAGCTAGAACTTTCAATGAGTGACCTCCCAAACCTCCTGTAACAGAGGCACATGGGATATATGCTAATGACCCTTATGAACATCAGGTGTTTCAGCTATATGGCGATTCTGATTGCCCATGACTTTTACATTTGAAGTCGTTTTAATGGACAATTTCAGGCCAATAAAGGGGTTTGGCTTTATTAGCCTGAAATTGTTCATTAAAACGACTTCAAATGTAAAAGTCACGGGCAATCAGAATTGCCATATAGCTGAAACACCTGATGTTCATAAGGGTCATTTGCATATATCCCATGTGCCTCTGTTACAGGAGGTTTTGGGGGGGGTCACTCATTGGAAGTTCTAGCTTGCCTGGGGTTTTCATTTAGTCCTCTCTAACAAAGTAATCAATGTACCAATTACAAAGTTGTGGTACATCAGAGTATTGCGTGTACTCACTAACACAAATTTTTTTTACCAGTTCCAAAGCTGTGGCATGTCAGAGTATTTCCCAAACTCACTAACTCTGGAATATATAACAAAATCCACAGTTATGGTAGGTTGGACTATTCCCCAGAATTGCTAACACAGGATTATATGCCAAGTTTAAAGCTGTAGTATATCAGAATATTTTTCATACTTATTAACAGAGGAATAAATACCATGTCCACAGTTGTGGTACATCAAAGTATTCCCTACAGATGCTAATACATAAATATATATCAAGTTCAAAGCGGTGGTAATGCACAGCATACCTCTCAGATGTCCAGATTTTCGCTGGATGTCCAGATCTTTGACTTTGATTCTTGGTCTGTGCCTCAAAAATGTGTAGTTTTCAGGATTTTTGTGGCAAATCAGTGAGGATTGAATTAACTAAATAATGAAAGGCATTTGAGTTTCAGACTTCATAACCTTTAGAAAATGCATGATAACAAAGCTTTCATTCTAGCGACATTCTAAATTTATAAGAGCAATATTTAAAATTTGTCCCTATTTTAGGAGCTTTATTCCACCATTATTTTTGACTTTGTCCAGATTTTTTTGTGCTGAGGAGTTGAGAGGTATGATGCACAGTATTTCCCAAACATGCTAACACAGGAATATATACCAGTTCTAAGGCTGTGCTAAGTCAGAGTGTCTCTCATACTCATTAAAACAGGAGTATATAACAGATCTAGGGCTCTGGTATGTCACAATGTTCAACGTTAGGTCACAAACCATCCAATAAGTGCCACGGCTCTTTTATAACCTTGCACTGTCGAAATAACCACAAAAACCACAAGGTAAATCCAAATAAAATTCAGCAACAAATACCAAATATGAGGAATCCTGGTGGAATAGGACACTAAAGAATAAACTCCAAACTAATGCGAACTGAACAAGTAAATCAATATCCTTTATTCCAAAGATGAACAACGATACAAGACGGTAAATGCACTTAAATAACAAAAATCATTCCAATACGGTTAAGCGCTTACACCCACTACAACTCATGGGCTTCATCAGAACCTTTTGAATAAAATAACAAAATTCTTTTAAAAGAAATAAGGCGCCAAAAGGAAGTGGAAACTGATGTAATATCTTATATAGCAAACACCGCCCCTACCCTTATACACCAATGATTAGATTTAAAATTGGCACCAACAGGAAGCTGAAAAGTACGTCATTTCCTGTGTTCTATCCTGTGCTATACTCCACCCCTTATAGGCCTCACTACACTTCCTAATGCATCAATATATACAAAATATATCAATGTGGTTCGTGCAAAAAATAAAATTCATCACAATAACCATACTCAAGCATCCATGTCCATGTTGATTTAAAATATTTAAAATATTTAAAATAAGCACACTGTATAATAATAATGAATCTGAAATATATACGCAAAAATCCTATAATAAACCTATAAGAAACCATAAATATACATGTAAAATAAAATAAATAATTAATAAATAATAAACAATCGTACAAGATTCTAAAACTGGTTTACAAGAAATAAAATCGTTGAGGCCAGGGTATGTTGTGGCAACTAATAAAAGTTGCCACCAGACCTCTTTAAAACTCAACACTGTTTTGTAATCTCCACCTATAGAATCAACAGTGATGGTTTCAAAAATAGCAAACTTAAAATTATGTGTTTCATCAGTGGAAATTATATGCCGATATAAGGCATTTGTTACATCTTTTTTGTGAATACTATAAATATGGTCATAAATGCGTTGTCGAAAACAACGCTCTGTTTTGCCTATATAAAAACATATGCACTCACTACATTTAGCAATATAAATTATCATCTTAGTCCTACAGTTCCCATATTTGGGTTTAATAATTGTGTAAGTCTCATTTTGGATTATCAATTTTTTTGTCTTCTAGGATATACTTACACTGGTTACAAGAACCACATTTATAGGTATGAATTAATTCATTTGATCTCCTATCCCTTTGCTTTTTCCTGGGTATCAATAAATTTTTAATATTTTTACCCATTTTGTATGTGATTCTCATTTTTTTCCCCACTATTTGTATCAATTTAGGATCCTGAGAAATCAGGTACCAAAATTTGCTTATAAGATAAATAACTTTGTCAACTACTGGGCTATTTAATAATATTAAGGATCTGTGATGACCGTTAGACTGACTTCCATCTCCTTTATCATCTTTAATCATATATCCAGATTCAAATCCCTTTCCCAGTAAAGGACAGTATTACTTTTACTAATGATTATTTGGAATACAGCAGCTGTCATCCTTTAAATATGAAACATAACATTTTTAAAGGACAAATTATCAGAGCGGCGCGTATGACGTCTGACGTGAAGGTATTGACATATGAAGTTGAGTTTATTACGCAATTGTTTGTTGAGAGAGGTTATCCTGAAAAAAAATTATCTACTATAGGTAATTATGTCATTCAAGAAAGGGACAGAAAATACTGTCTTTTATGGGGAAAGGGATTTGAATTTTAAAAGGGATTTCTTTTAAAAGGATTTTGTTATTTTATTCAAAAGGTTCTGATGAAGCCCACGAGTTGTAGTGGGTGAAAGCGCTTAACCGTATTGGAATGATTTTTGTTATTTAAGTGCATTTACCATTTTGTTCTTCTTTGGAATAAAGGATATTGATTTACTTGTTCAGTTCGCATTAGTTTGGAGTTTATTCTTCAGTGTCCTATTCCACCAGGATTCCTCATATTTGGTATTTGTTGCTGAATTTTATTTGGACTTACCTTGCGGTTTTTGTTGTTATTTCGACAGCGCAAGGTTATAAAAGAGCCATGGCACTTATTGGATGGTTTGTGACCTAACGTAAGTTGTTTTTGTGATTTTTATTCAGATGTCACAATGTTCCTCATACTCACTGACACAGGAGTATATACCAGATCTAGGTCTCTGGTACGTTAGAATGTTCCTCATTCTCACTAACACAGGAGTATATACTAGATCTAAGGCTGTGATACGTCAGAGTGTTCCTCATACTCACTAACACAGGTGTATATACCAGATCTAAGGCTGTGGTAAGTTAGAATGTTCCTCATAGTCACTAACACAGGTGTATATACCAGATCTAAGGCTGTGGTAAGTTAGAATGTTCCTCATAGTCACTAACACAGGAGTTTATACCAGATCTAAGGCTTTGGTAAGTAAGACTGTTCCTCATACTCACTAACACAGGAATATATACCAAATCTAAAGTTCTGGTAAGTTAGAATGTTCCTCTTTCTCACTAACAAAGGAGTGCATACCAAATCTAAGGCTGTGGTACATCAAAGTATTCTTCACACTCAATAACAGTAGAGTATATCCCAGATATAAGGCTGTGGTAAATTAGAATGTTCCTCTTTCTCAGTAACACAGGAGTATATACCAGATATAAAGTTCTGGTATGTTCCTCATTCTTAATAACACAGGAGTATATACCCAGATCTAAAGTTCTGGTAAGTTGGAATATTCCTCTTTCTCACTAATACAGGAGTACATACCAGATCTAAGGCTGTGGTAAGTTAGAATGTTCCTCATACTCACTAATACAGGAGTATATACAAAGTCCAAAGCTGTGGTACAGCACAGTGTTCACCATAGTCTGATGTAAAGTGAGTCTTAGAGGTAGTTTATATATTTAGCACAGGTGTGTAGTGTACATATATCCATATCAGGGAGTGCAGAGTGGCAAAGTCCCAAGCAAAAGCACTTTAGAGGAATGAAAACTCACTGCTTTTCTATTTACTTTGCAATGCATTTTTAACACAGTCAGGGCTTGCCATTTTGGATGTCACATGTAATAGAGAGCCATTCCCATAAATCTTTTGTTTTCATAAAATGTTTAATAAAAAGAAGAGAAAAAAAAAAGATATTTCATTAAATAAGTACTTTGGCATTTCATATTCAGCTCTTGATTTTTGCTAATTTGGATGTTATATTTGCTGTGTAGCACATTATGTGTGTTCATAGGTTCATAGGTTCATAGGTTCATACTAGGCTATCTGCCCTAGGGCATTTATAAGCCTAGCCAGAATGTGTTTGGCTTTCGCCACCCATTTTAAATTTATTTTGCTATGCCCTTTTTCGAGGTTAGTATACTGTGCCTCTGTCTAACAGTGACACAGAAATGATACCCGGGGTAAACCTACGATCTCCCATCCACTCATCAAGATTCCTCTTGAAGAGAGTCAATGAGGGACTCTGCCTAACCTGGACTGGGATTTTATTCCAGAGTGAAGGGAGCCTCTGGGTTATGAATCTGTCCCTCCAGCATGTCCTATTTATTTCAGTGCTGAGGTTCAAGTCTCTCGAGCGCGTAGCTCGATGGGATTTGGATTTTCTGAGGTGCAGCATGTCCATTAATTCTGGGTTGGACATGGCTTTATATGTCAGCCACAGATCGCCTCTGAACAGGTGGTATGCCACTGAGTAGAGCTGGAGTTTCTTTAACCGGGCAGCATATGGCATCTGTTTGAGCCCTTTGATCCTCTTGGTGAGGTACTTTTGGGGTCTTTCCAGTTGCTGCAGGTGTCTGGTAAGGTACATCCCAAAAGGGGCATTGTACTCAATTATGGGCCTGATGAGGGATGAGTAAAGAGGCACGATGACCTCCCCTGATCTAGATGTGAATCCCTTCATGATTAGGTGGGCTATATAAAAGTTTTTCTAACCACTTTGGCCACGTGGTTGTCAAATGAGAGATTGCTATCAACTTGGGTCCCCAGGTTCCTAATTACTTCTTCTGTACTTAATGGATTACCACCTATGTGGTAATTTGTGGGCACTTTGTTTTGCCAAAGGGGATGACTATACACTTTTTGGCATTTAGCTTGAGGCCATGGCTCTGGCACCAGTTGTCTGTTTCTATGAGGCCCTTTTGGAGGATGCTTGTGTCGGCTGGAGAGTCGATTATGGTGCCCAGTTTGTAGTCATCTGCGAACTTGGTCAGCCACAGTCCTTCCGTGTTGGCCTGTACCTCCGAGAAATATATACCGAACAAGAGAGGTCCCAGGACTGAGCCTTGTGGGACACCACTTGTAACTGGTTTGGAGTCTGACATGGCTCCAGCAATTCTAAGCATGTGGGTTCTGTCCTTAAGCCAGTTTGCAATCCATCTAGTCACATAGGGGTTTATATTTAAGCTGGTGAGCTTATCTATAATGCCCGAGTGGGGTATTGTATCGAAGGCTTTTGCGAGGTCCAGGTAGGCTGTGTGGACCACCTTCCCCTCGTCAATGGCCTTGGTGACTGTTTCAAAGAAATCAACCAGGTTTAAGAGGCAGGATCTGCCCTTAACAAAGCCGAACTGGGTAGGATCCAGTGTCTGTAGGTCCCCAATATCTTTATTTATGAGGTCCATGATGATCCTTTCCATAGCTTTGCAGACCAAGTTAGTCAGGCTTATGGGGTGATAGTTTCCAGGATCCGTTGAGGCACCACCTTTATGGAGAGGGACCACTGTTGCTGTACGCCACTCTTTGGGCACATATCCTGTAGTAAGGCTGAGACTGAATAGTAGTTTTATGTTTGGGTTTAGCTCTTCTTGGAGTTCATGTAGGACGCAGCCCGGGACACCGTCTGGTCCCATTGATGCTGTGTTTTTTGCTTTGGAGAGGGCGGCTCTTACCTGAGCATCTGAGATGTCAGGGGGGCAGCACTCTGCTGGGATAGATATTTGCCCTTTTGGTGGGGAGGGGGGGGAGACGTTTGCGCTGAACCTGTCAGCTAGGATGTTGGCAATGTCTGTGGGATCAGTGTATTTTTTGTCATTTTGGACTAATTCTGAGCATATCTGGGAATTACCACCCAGGTTCCTAACATAACTAAAGAAAGCCTTGTGATTATCCTTAGTGTCCTGTGAAATTTTTCTCTCGAAGCTGGCCTTAGACAATTTTATGAGTGCCCGTAGTTTTTTGTTAATACTGATCAGTGATGCCTTTCCTTTTTGGGATTTTGCTCTATCATTTAGTAGCTTCCTCCTTCTATTGTATAGTTTGTTTATGGCTGGGGTCCACCAGACAGGACGTCTGCCTTTGGAGGATTGGGTCTTGGTTTTATTTGGGATCGCATGATCCATGCATTCCTGAAGGTGTTCATAGAATGCGTTTATAAAGGATTCTGCGGTCTGGGCCATATTTTCCACAGGCCCGGGGGCTTTGAAGGATTCCACCTCGGTTTTGAGGAGTGTGAAATTTGCTTTAGAGAAGTTTTTCACTGTGGTTTTCTGGGCAGGGGGTGGGGTCGGGATGTGAATATCCAGTGAGATTAGTTTATGGCCTGATCTTACCAGTGAGGGATACACTTCTGGTCTGGAGCATAGAGTCCCCATGTCGGTGATGATCAGGTCCAGTATGTTTTTCCCTCTTGTGGGAGTGGTAGCAAGTTGTTCCATAGCATTTGAGTTTATAAATTCTAGGAACCTTTGGGCTAGGGTGTTTAAGTGAGAGTAATGCTTCCAGTCTATGTTTAGGTAGTTGAAGTCGCCCAATATAATGGTGTTTGGAGAGACCTTCATATTTTCCAGTGTTCTCAGGAAGGCCGAGTGGGGTTCCTGGGTTTGGGAGGGTGGTCTGTAGCAGGCTATAAACTGGAAGGCAGTTTTACCCACTGTTAGTTGCACATGGATAGTCTCTGATGCTTCGTGCTTTGCCACCAACCTGGAGGTGTGGGTATCTTTGATGAATATCGATATTCCCCCTCCTTTTGTGGTTCGGTCCAAGTTTTGGGGCCAAAAAGCATAGTATTAGGTATAACCTGGTAGTGCTGGGGTGCTCTTGGGAGCCCTGAACCAGGTTTCTGTTACTGCACAGATATCGATGTTCTCCATGCTAAGGAGAGTTTTGAGTGCATGCATCTTGAGGTTTAGACTTCTGGTGTTGAGTAGCATTACTCTTAGTTTCTTATCCCTTGTGATACCTATGGAGGTGGGTTTGGCTTTTGAGCCTTGCCTAAAAAAGGCACTATGGGGGTAGCAAGAGCCTTTGCCAATATCCGAAAGCACAGGGGTGACAGGTGCAAGCCGTCCCTAGCGAAGCATCCATCCCAAGCTGACAGGCATTGGATCCCCTTTGAATGACACCAGTACTTAAGCCAATTGCTGAAATTGATCATCTTGTCTTTATATGCGGCATAATTCTTGGTGAGGGTAAGATGATACTCAAGGTCAGGGTCATACCGGCCTGGGCTACATGCTCAGAGAGCTCCTTTATGTCTCTTTTCATGTAGTCCAGGGAGGTACGTCTCAGGTCATTCACGCCAGCATGGACAATGACTGAATCATATTTGTACTTGCCTTGGAGTGACCTGAGTGCTTGTGTTATGTGGCGGATCCTAGCGCCTGACAGGCTGCTCACCGTGACCCTCTCCTTGTTCAGCCTGGTGAGCGGGACATCAGTGTGCCTGACGATAGAGTCACCTATTACAAGTGTATCAGGTGTGTTGTTTAGTCTTGAGGGCTGTGACTGTTCGGCACACTGGCTTTGTGAGATATGTGTTGCACGTGTTTTGTTTTGGGGTAGCGGTTGCTTGGGTGTCTGCTTTGGAGGTCTCTGCTGCTTAGGCAGATCTTTATTTAGAGACTCCGAGTATGTTTTTGTGTGATTATGTGTTTGGTTTGCTGTTGTGGTAGGTCTATGTGAGATTGGAATTGTAGTGAGTGTGGTTTCCTTCTCCTCCTGACTGGTTATGCTAGTACTGAGTTGAGAGAGCTTAGCCTCCAGTTTGGCTATATGGTTGCATCTCTCACATGTGTTGGAATTTGTTGGGAGGAGGAGAGGGTTGTCTGTGTACATGAGGCAGTTGTAACATTGTCTTAAGATTCCCAGATTCACCAGCTGGACTGGAGAGGAGATTGACAACTGACCTTTGGACATGCCAGAATAATACTGGGAATTCCTTAATAATTGAAAACAAGGGCCAGTGGGGAGTGAGGGTGTAGTGCTTTTAATTTTTAGTGCTGACTTATATAATTGCTTTAGTGAGCAAGTGCCAAGTAACTTAAGTGCAATGTGTTACAGGTAACTTAAATGCAAAAATGACAAACAGTAACTTTATTTCAAGTGAAACAAGGAAATAAGTACAGTAAGCAATGCAGATATCACTAGTGATCCACAGAAGCACTGAGAAGCCATGTATTAGGTGGAATAAGCATTCCAGGGAAATAACAAGCAAACAAACAACAAGCATATAAACAAAGCTAGATTCAGCAGGCCTGGATCTAGTCTATGCTACAGCAAACAAGGTGTACCAATTTCAGTAAGATACAGTTCAAATATTCAGGCACTTTAAACCTTTAACCAGAAATTCCCAGCTCAGAAGGGCAGAGTCCAGCCTCTTCTCCCACAAGAGTGCAGACCACGAACCTTCTTAATGTAAAATAACTGGCCTGAAGCCCAAGTGCTTAAACCAGAACTAATACACTTTAAGAATAACAGACACTGGGCTCTCAATCAGCAGTTCCCAGCTTAGAAGGATGAAAGCTACCTGTCCTGCCACCACAGTGCATGCCACAAACCTTCCTAATGTAAAACAACTAGTCTGAAGCCCAAGTGCTTAATCCAAAAGACTTAGAATGATAGCTACACTTTAATCAAGTTACTACCAAGCAGTAATAAATACAATTGAATACTTTAGAGAATGCCTGGATTAGTGCTCAAGTTACACAAACAAAGCTAGATCCAGCAGGCAAGAATCCAGTCTATGCCACAGCAAACAAGGCGCGCCAACTTCAGTAAGAAGCAGTTCAGATATGCATGCACTATAAGCCTTTAACCAGAAATTCCCAGCTCAGAAGGGCAGAGTCCAGCCTCTCCTCCCACAAGAGTGCAGACCACGAACCCTCTTAATGTAAAATAACTGGCCTGAAAGCCCAAGTGCTTAAACCAGAATTAATACACTTTTAGAATAACAGACACTGAGTCCTCAATCAGCAGTTCCCAACCTAGAAGGATGTAAGCTACCTGTTCTGCCACTACAGTGCAGACCACAAACCCTCTCAGTGAAAAACAACTGGTCCGAAGCCCAAGTGTTTAAATCAAAAGGCTTAGAATGAGTTACACCAAGCAGTAATAAATACAATTGAGTACTTTTAAGATGATGCAAAAGTAAAATAAAGTAGGTAGAAACACAAGTACAGTAAAAGCAGATTACATTTTTTTTTTTTTGAACAAGTGCTGAGATCAAAGAAACAGATTTGAGTGCTGAAACTAGAAAACTGGCTAGTTATAAGAAAAAAAACTAAGCTAGAAGGCTTCCCTCCAACACAGAAGGGCCTGGGGGCTCAGAAGCCTGCAAATAGTCTATACCACTTAACAGGAAAGGCAGGAAACAAGCTTAAATTTTTTTTTCTGTTTCCCAGATGCTCTCTTTGTACACAGTAGGAGTGCCTGAAATCAGAATATAATCTCACTGCACTCAGTTGAGTGAGCAAATGAGATGGGCCCAGAAGGAGTATTCAAACACAAATTTACAAGAGGCGCGGGCAGTTTCAAGGCCACAAAGATTAACACCAAAACAAAAACAGGGAGGGTGGGTGGGACTAACTGAAGAGTAGAGTCAAAACTTCCAGTTCAGTTAATATTCCTGCAACACAGTTAAAATCAATTTAAATACTGTATTTTTTTGAAAAAAAAAGTGCAGATAAAGGTACGTAAATTCTCTTATATGTCCAGTTGAATACAGCAAGTTCTTAGCCGGCCAAAGCTGAGGTTTTTAAGCAGAAAATATTTCACACTGTACTACTTAAATAGGCAAGGACAGGAAATCAAAGAATGTGGCTACCCCCACACCTGTAATTACTAGCAAATAACAAAATTCAGCAAATGCTGACTAACTTCCAGTTCAGTTAATATTCCTGCAACACAGTTAAAATCAATTTAAA
>NC_056745.1:317214815-317349815 GCF_019279795.1 Protopterus annectens | reverse complement strand
AATGGATGGAATCAGAAGTTAAAGCCATTATATAATAGACATAAGAGGCAGCATAAGGATGACTTACCTGTAAGTCACGCTGTCAGTAAGCAGGAGTAGGGGGACGGTCATAAGTCTTGGCTTCTTAAATCAAGCAGAGTGGCCCCCTCACCAGTTTTGTCAGTGGCTTGAAGGCCCTCCTATCCTACCCTGATAACTGTTTTTTTTTTTTTTTTTTAGCCAGCAGCTTTATTGGCTCACCCCACCTTGTTTTCCCCCTATTGTTGCTCAGCAGCCTCAACTCACCTTCAGTTGGCTTCAGTTTAACTGGTGGCCATGTCAAGGGTTATTTGGGTTGGAAACAAAGGATTAAAGGTTTTTTCTACCAGGTCTGAGATAGGCTGGGTCACACATCTGGTCCTGTAGAGGTTAGCTGAAGCAGGCTTAGTCATGTCAACCAGCTTAAGAGTTAATGGTTAATAGTTGTTTGTTGATATGTTATATGTGAAATTACAGTGGCATTTTTAATGTTGCTGTAGTATTGTGACTAATGGGTTGCAAAGGCACTACTGTGTGGTTATTGACCCAGCTCAGTGAACAATATAAAATGGCACAAAGCTTACATTTATGAGTGCAAACCCATGATGACAGTTTAGTATATGCAAGTTAAAACAAAGATAGGAAGGCCCTGCTCTATAATAAACTAAAAAAAATGTTCTTTTTAAAATTTTGAAGCTGTATTACTTAAGAAGAATACTATACATATGTTTAATAACTCAGACTGCAATTGTTTTTGAAAAGTAACAATAATATCTGACTTTGGTGAAAGTAGTAGCACTTTTTTGTCAAAGTAAAACACTCCAATAATGATCAATGAAAACTTTCTCATAAGGTGAAAATCTATGGAAAGGAATCAGGGGTAATGAAATGGATTCCAGTACACCTTCACTTTAATTTAATGTCTTGTCATTTTCTTCATATATCAAAGTCAAAGTAAAAGTACACTTTATTGTCATTTAAAACTACACAGGTGTAGCCTAAATGAAATTTTGTGCATCTGCTCAGTTCTTGAGATTACAAAGGAAAGTAACACAACACATACAAGTAAAGGAATAAGCATAATTAACAAATACAATACTACACCCAATACATGTAAGAAAGAGCAGAGATATTTACCAATGCTCATGTATGAAAATAATACCCTCCCCTGAGTTAAATTAACTACCAAATTAAAGTAAAACAAAACAGCTTTTGAAATGCATAAGTTATTTGTCTAATATTACACTTGAGTGAGTTAACTAATACTGACTATAGCTATAATAAATAAATATTGCAATTACTTGGAATATATGTAAGTATATGTTGTGCAGATAAATAAAAATTGACTTATGTGTCCAAACCCCTGGGACTAGTTTGCGAGTTCAGAAGTCTAATCATTGTAGGGTAGAAACTGTTACTGAGTTTTGTAGTCCTGCAGTGGATGCTGCAATATCTCTTGCCCAATGCCAGATGCTTAAACAGTCCTTGCACAGGATGTGTGTTGTCCTGTATTATTTTGGTGGCCTTTTGGATGCTTCTTGCAGAATAAAGATGCTGTATCGATGGAAAACTGGAACCTGTTACCTTCTCTACAACCCTCACCACTCTTTGTAGTGATTTCCTTCCTGTAACTGTGCAGGTTCCAAACCACACTGTGAAGTTGCAGGTAAGGATGCTCTCTATTGCACCTCTATAGAAGGTGGAGAGAATATGAGGAGGAAGCTTAGCTTTTTTCAGCCTTCTTAAAAAATGCAGGCATTGGTGCACTTTCTTGACCAGTTGGCTGGTGTTTTCTGACCATGAGAGATCCTCTGATATGTGTAAACCCAGGAATTTCATACTCTTAGCCCTTTCCACACTCTCACCATTGAACCTGAGCACTGGGTGGTTTGTTCTCCTTTTCCTGAAGTCGACAATGATCTCTTTGGTCTTGCTTACATTCAGGTCAAGGTTGTTCCCCCTCACACAAACTGATCAGAGATGCCACCTCCTCTCTGTTCTACCTTTCATCCTCCTTTGTGATGAGCCCCATGACTGTTGTGTCATCAGCAAACTTGATGAGATGGTTGGACTTGGGCTTAGCATAGCAGTCGTGAGTCAGGATAGTGAATAACAGTGGGCTGTGAACACATCCCTGTGGAACCCCTGTGTTAATCGTGATGCACTTTGATGTGTTCTTACCTGAACACACCCAGTGTGGTCTCTAATCAAGAAGTCCAGGATCCAGTTACAGAGATGTTTACTGATCCCTAAATGTCCCAGTTTTTCTATCAGCTGCATTGGTACCACCGTATTAAATGCACAGCTGAAGTTTATGAACAGCAGCCTCACATAACTGTCTTTCTCCTCTAAATGCTCAAGGGAGATTTGCAGTGTGACTGATATGGCATCAACAGTGGAGCTGTTAGCTCTGTATGCAAACTGCAGAGGGTCAAAATCAGGAGTTAGGCATGATGAAAGATGCTTTTTGATTAGCCTCTCAAAACATTTCATAACAGTGGCTGTCAGAACAACTGGTCTGTAGTTGTTAGGGCTGGAGGAAGTGGTTTTCTTGGGTAGTAAGATGATGTTAGCTTCCTTGTAGCATGAGGGTACTTTTGCCATGGCAAGAGAGGTGTCAAATATTTCCTTGAGCACTGTGCATAGTTGGTCAGCACAGCCTTTTAGCACCTTGCCCAATATGTTTCTGTGCCAACAGCCTTCCTGGGGTTCACTCTCCTTAGTTCACTTCTTACCCCCTCTTTGCTGAGGCTGAGTACTGCATCCTTCTCATCAGTGGGGTAGCTTTAGTGCCAACCTGTTTTGTTCCTCAAATCTACCAAAGAAGATGTTCAAATTGCCTAGGAATTCAATGCTGTCCTCACCCTGTGCTGACCTGATTTTGTAGTCAGTGATCTCCTGTAAACCTTGCCATAGTCTCCTTGCATCCTTCATGCCTTCAAAGTGGCTCTGTACCTTTCTGACATGCTCTCTCTTTGCCTCCTTTATACCCCTCCTCACATTACCTCTTGTTGCACTTAGGACTGCGTTGTCCTTAGCCCTGTAAGCTACACTTCTCTCCTTTAGAAGTTCATGTACCTTAGGGGTGAGCCATGGCTTCTGGTTAGCTCTAATAGTGATACTCTTGGCATTTGTTACCCCATCAACACAGTTTGAAATGTATGCCATCACTACCTCAGTGTATTCATAAATGTTCAGATGCTGGTTCATTGTGGCTGTAAAATGGTATAATGGTCAGAGTTTCCCATTTGTGGAAGTTGCACTGACTTATAAGCTTTCTTTGTGTTTATGTTCACCTTGTCCAGGATATTGTCATCCCTTGTAGGAATGTCCACATACTGATGGTAGTGTAGGAGTACTTCTTTCAACTCTGCTTTATTAAAGTCACCAGCTGCCAAGTGTACTAAGTCAGGATATTTGCTTTGCAGTTCACCCATGTAATTGCATAGTTTATTTATAGCCTCAGTGGTATTAGCACAAGGTGGGATATACACTACTGTTACACTGACCCCATTCAGCTCCCTGGGCAAGTAAAATAGTGTACATTTAATGTACATGAACTCTAAGTTCTCACAGCAGTGTGAGTATGATTTCAGTTGCTGCACCATCTTTTATTAACACAGATGCAGACTCCACCTTCTCTGCCCTTTCCACACATCGTATGTTTTCTGTCTGCACGAAACAGCATCAATCCTCTTAAGTTTACTGCACTATCATTTATCTTGTCATGCAGCCACATCTCAGTAATCAAAAATAAACAAGTATTTCTCATCTTCGTTTTAGAGAGTTCCAGTCCCATGTAGTCCACCTTGCTATCCAGTGATTTCACATTAGCTAGCAGTATAGTTGGTAGTACAGGCTTGTAGGGGTTTGCTTTTAACGTTACATCAATATCTACTCGGCAACCTATTTTTTTTTGTTTTCTGACATCTTTTTCCCTTTTTTCTTGTCCGGCATACTCCAGAAGCCTGTTCTACCAGTTTCAGGCACTTTAGAGTGTGAGGAGTTAAAATACCCAGCTGTTGTAGCTCTGTGCAAGTATTAGGCCCCAGATACTCTGCAGTCTTCAAGGCATCCAACCAGCAACATGTAGATGTTGATTGTTTAATTTCTAGTAACTTCTGTCTACTATAAGTTATTGTACCTTCAACTGGAAGTGCAGAAACTGATTTTATAAGATTTTCTGTGCAAAAGAAGACAAAATATGCATATCTCTAGAATGAGCTGACACAGCTGCAGCCACATAAGGCGCTGACATTTTTTAAATTTTTTTATATATAGTTTTATATATAGTTGTATATATAGTTGTCAAGCTAGTGCAAGAAAAGCTATTCAAAACAATAAGTCATAATGGCTTAGAATGTAAAAAATACTAAAAGGACAGAGACAATAAGACAGAGAGACAGGCAGAGATAAAGAGGCATAAAGAGACAAAGGGCCAGATTCAATAAAGCCTACACTAAGTCTACATGGTATGTATTCAAGAGCATCCCTACCACATTTTATTGTGCTTACTAGTCACTCAGAAAGATTACACTAAGTGTACATGTAGTCTACACTTTGTGGTAACCTTTATGAATCCTTGTCAGTATTTAAAGCTGCAAGAAAATCAGTAGGAAAACTAAAATTAGGAGGAAGAAGGTATGAATTATGCCTGTGTTGTCTGTTCACTCGGAACAGTGTACACTTGGTGTTACTGAATTCCAGGAAAAGTGTGCAGACTGCAATAAATGAAGTCTGGTGACTACTTCTGTATGTTGAAAAAGTAAAGTAATCACATGCAGTCTTATGTAAACCATTTCTCTAACCCACACTCAGTTTTCTGGTGGTTAGTTATAACGTTTATTTGAGTCTTATGTGAATAATTGCTGTTTCATTCAATCAAGATGTGATTTATTGACCCCAATTGTCTAAAATCTTAGGAGGTTATACCTCAAAACAGCAACCACTTCCAAAGCTGTAAAACACATAATTTTTTTGTAGGGAAAGGGGAGCCTTCTTGCTTCCTATCCTTGACATGGAGTAAAGCCCTCACACCTGACATACTGTTTTGCTAATTATGAGGTCACATGAACTCACAGAAAAGGGAGAAAGTGACACAGACCATAATATTCACCTTCTTGTGCTTCTTCAAGTTTCATTTAGGTTAAACCAGCTAACTGGCCTTCTAGTTATGATGCTCTGAGAATTGTTTAACTAGACATCACCAAACAGTAGGAATGCCCTTTTATTAGCCCTGTATGAGGGGCTAATCCAGACTAATGAATAGTCCATTATTGTACACTGGTATGATAGACAATGAAATGCAAAATCTGCTTGGCTACGTTAAGTCTTTTTTAGAGTTGTTATATGTGATGAGCATTCATAAAAGATTTGATTAAATAATCACTGAAAAAAGCTACTGCATTGCCACTCTGTGAAATAATATTGTAACACAAAAAAGTCTAAAAAAGTGCAAATGCTTCCTGAATGACAGGGAAAAGAGATATTGCAGACCATCCAAATGTATCTTTTAGCAGTACCTATAAAATACAGACCAAGTGAAAAACCATAGCAAATAATGCAAAACTGCATTGTCTATGACACTAACTGTATTCTAATCACTGATGGCTTATCGTGTATGAGAGCATATGTATGTGCACTCAATTTACTACATTTACCCACTGTCAGTTATAAAAATATATCACACATGAAAGAAATACAATTGTAACAGAGTTATTCAAAATGAAGGAATATCTTATTTTAAATAACTCTGCTGAATACTGTTAATAATCACATCCTGGCTATCAGTGATGATGGGTTCACTTGCTTCTAGTACAACTTTTCTACTTGGGCTTTGCCTCCATTGATACATACTAGATGACAGTAAATCTCCCATTACCAGTGGTCAGACAGTAATATACATTTAATACACAACACTTGGCAAGCAATCAAATAAGGTACTGCCACAACAACTTTCTTAAGTAAACCATCATGACTGACCAGAAATATCTGGCAAGTTGTGGTCACTAAAGAAAGAGTCCATAGGTTTTCAACCTGTGATCTGATATTAGATCTTCATTACTTTTGTCAGTGTCTTATTGCTCACAATAAGCAAAGATGTATGCAGATTTAAAAATGTCCAAAATGTAGGATCTCTCTCCAAAATATTAATTTGGACATTTCTTATATTCTAGAAGTATGGTGATGAATAGTTTCCAAATGTAGGATGTTCTTAAAATTATTAATTTAGATGCTGCATGTATTTTACCTTTGGAGGGAATATAAAACAACATATTAATAATTTTGGTGGCAAAAATAAATGGAGGTAACCGATTGCTATAATTTGCAACTATGACAAAGTATATGTACGTTCCATGAACAGGTAAAAGGTTTCTTATTTCTGAATATATATCTATATATTTGTTTGTTTTTCTAGTGACAGTCCTGTGTAAGTCAGGAAACAGTACTGAGGGAAAAAAATCTCATGTTCGCATGCTGTCTGTGCTGTTTTATTTCCTCTTCTGCTCTAAGATTTGTATTCATTAGGGAATGCAGATGACCTGTTAAAACATTGCTTACTTGTTACTGCCACATAAAATTTATATGTCTGGACAAATAATACAGCTACCAAGACATATGTTTAATACAAGGCCTTAATGCACTTATTAAGATAAAGCAGGCTGTATAATTCTTCAGCATTTGTCATTGAGATAAATTATTTCAATTTAGGTTCAGGCAAAAACTGTAGAAAAGCCAATAACTTTAAGTGAACAAATACATATAAATAATGTCTTGTTTATGCAAAATCTAGAAGTTGCACTATTATTAAAACACAAACTATGTAGAGTACTACAGAAAGTCAATTTTCATTTTTATAAGTTAAAAGCAATCTGCACAACCATAATGCAAGGCAGTTAAATGGTAATGCTATGGAAACTCTTTGTTGTTGTTGTGTCTTTCGGCTTTTCCCGGTTAGGAGTCGCCACAGCAGAACTCCGGTCTGCTAATGATCGGCAGTAGATTTTTACGTGCCGAGTTGCCAGCTCTGACACACAACCTTCAATGAAGGTACGCCCATTCACGCATGTCTACACACAGAAGACACCCTAGCTGAGAATCGAACATGACATCGTCTTATTGTGAGGCAACAATGCTACTGCAGCACCACCACCACAGTCTTTGTAATATAGAAAGAAAGAATGAATGAAAGAAAGAAGCAAATCCTGCTGTATCCCAGAAATGTATTTCTAAATTAGGGCATACTAAATAAGTCATCTCACAAAGAAATCACTCTATGACCGTAAATCAACTCAAAGAAATGATTAGAAAGCCTCATCAATGTTTTTTAAGAATTTGAATGGTTCCCATAATGATGAGACGTGACTAACCATACCACTTTACTTAAATTCATTATAGCAGTACATTGCAGCTGAACTGCTTACAAGACTGTAGAACATTTGAGAAAATGAAGTTTGTCCTCACCCCTATGACCTCATATTTTTTTTTTTGTATTGAGTAGCAGGGATGCTGGCTACAAAAATGTTCAGTTTTGATTTTATTGTTTAAGACAGCTTCTTATTCATTTATTTATTTATTTATTTATTTTTTGCATTTTGACCAGTTGGTTTTATTGCAGAGATACTTTGACTAGTAGGCATCATTTTGTATTTTGAATAACAGCTCACTTTTAAGAAGTTGTGAATGACCTCTCATAGTTTGCACTTTGGTAAGGTAAGGTGTGAGAGAACATGGTATGATAAATACTAAACCATTCCATTCAGAGTCCACTCAATCTTTCCCAACAGCTCTAGCAGACTACTTACAAAACAATTTTACATGAGAGGGCATACCCTCCATGTCACCACTACAGGTGTGTGTGTGTGTGTGTGTGTGTGTGTGTGTGTGTGTGTGTGTGTGTGTGTGTGTGTGTGTGTGTGTGTGTGTGTGTGTGTGCGCGTGTGTGGGGGGGTTACCCTGTGCACCCTCTAATTAATATAGATACTTAAGAGGCTAACAAATCTGAGGGGTTCTAAACTGTTGCATTAGGATTCTGATCTTGTAGAAGTAAATAGTAGGGTTTTTCCTGACTCATTCCATGAGCAAACTGCCAAATACCTCTTTATGTATGCGTGACACAATAGGTCTGACATGGGCTGTTTATTTTATTTTAGCTACTGGGTATTTGACTTAATAGTTTTCCTCATGGAACTGCAAAACTCAACCTTTGTTTCTTTAACTTGTCTTGATTTTTGAAATATATTTTTATTTTGAATTTTAAGGCACAGTAATGGGGGTAGGGTGTGAAGCTGAAAGGGGAATAAGAGAGTGAGAGGGTGAAGGGTGAAAGATGTAATACAAATGCTCTAAGGCTTTATAAGTACTAAAACACATATGTAGAATTATTTCACATCCATCACAATTCCTTTGTAAGTTTCAAAGCTTGCTGAAACTCATCTCAAAAATATTTACTACTGGACAGCTTAAAAGATAAGCACGCATAACTTGACTATACAATGGGTCAAAAGACAATACTAACCAGCTGCTGAAAAAACAGCTTAAGAAGGCATTCAGACAAGGAAAGCCTGGGATTTTGTCACAGTGTCAAATAAGAAGCCACATTTTCATAGACTGAGATCTGCTTTTGCTTGCTGATTTATAGCATTGCCTGCTTTTCTCTAAGTGTCATTTTCCAATCTGTTGGCATTTAAATCAGTTTGCAGAAGGGTAATCTAGCTACAGAATAAGTTGCTTTGTTGTTGCATTAGGAGTGATTGTTCACCTCTGTGCTGATTTCCACAGAGCTCAGGAAAGTTTGGCATCCTCGCCTGTGATTGTTTCCACTATGTATGTATCCAGTGCCATCGAAGCAAAGATAAATTCCTGAACTTAAATTTTTGCACTCACATTTCATTATTGAAGTGATCATCACTTTTTACTGCATTTTCAAGAGCATTTAATGCATTTTGGTGGAAAAATCACCTGTTTTCCAAACTCTTTGCATTTGAATTACCTTGCAGAAGGGCAGTCTATCTAAGGAATAAATTGTTTTGCTGTGGCATTGCACTTCAGGGTTACCTTTTGCTGTGTTTTTCAATTAAGAGGACCAGATCATCTATCTTATGGCAGACAGTGTTTGCCTGGTCTTTCTGAGTTGAGAAACACTCCTGAAGAACTGAAAGTGCAGTAGTGGTTGGCAGTGCCCTGCAGAGACACACATGCTTGGTCAGTAAAGTTTACCTATATAACTAGTATTAGGACTGTAACCTTCAGCTTAGTGAGACATTGCATGGAGTTAACCTTAGGGCAGTTGGCTTGTGTATCTAACAGCCCCAGTACAATATCTTAGCACTATCTGAGGGCATTGCAGGTTGGCATAATGGTTAAGGTCTTTACCTTACAGTCACACGATATAGGGTTTGATATTTCCCTTTTGGAGAAGCTGGCCATACTAAGCCTTTCTCTTGGGGAAGCTAACTAGGCTTAATATGGCCCACTAGGGCAGTTAACCTAGCACTTACCTATGAACCTATGAACCCAACTCTAGTCCCAAACACTTGAAACCACCCTAGGAGATCTCTGTATAATCTAATCCTCAAACCATAGTAGCCTACCTTAATACAGGTCTGGGCAACATAGATATGCAATTTCCAAATTTCTCCGTTGCTAGCTTGGCAGACAATGTAGCAATGTAACAATTGTCTCATGTTCACAGAAACCATTTATCCTTAAAAACTTAACACAGTATGTGAGAAATCTACATACACAATTTCCTTGGATGCACAAATCTCACTTACAAACCAGGCTGACAAGAACGCACACACTACACCCGCCAAACATAGAACTCACCACACACATAGACCATCTTATGCAGAGGCACTAAAAAGCAATATTACCAAACCTAAAAGACATCCTAAGCCTGTTAATTGCAACTTGTATCCTCAGCAGTCTATAATGCATACACAAAAAGCAACACCAAACATCACATATACATCTAGAGCCAATGGACTCAAAAGAATGAAGTACATAAGGCAAGTAAACACTTTACCTAGGACTTTTGTCAGAAGGTACTTCATAGTATGACAAACAGATGCCCCACTTGTCAGACTGGACAAGAACAAGATAATGGTTAGTTGCTTATCCATAGCCAGGATCCCCCATGTTGCGCATGTGCTAGAGTCAATGTATCACAGGTAGCAGCATGATCCTCTCATAGTCCACGTGGGTGTAAATGACCTGAGACATACCTCACTGGACTACATGAAAAGAGACATTATGGTTTTCTTTGAATATGTGACTCATACAGGTATGCACCTTGCATGGAGCAACATTCTACCTTCACCAAGAACAATGCCACAGTATGAACAAAAAAAATATTGACTTTAACAGTTGGTTTAATTTTTGGAGTCATTTTATGGGGATTCAATATCTGTCAGTATGGAAGGATATATTTAATAGACTACATTGTTTTGCCAAGGATGGTCTGCACCTGCCCCCCCCCCCCATAGGTATTAATGGCTACTCATTGCTATGGCCTTAACAAGAAACTCCACACCCTACAAGCTCTCTCATTCTCTGAAGAATACAGACATCTGTGCTATTAATGAGACATGGTTTAAAGCCATACAAAGTACTCTGGCAGTGCAAAGTGTCACTGTCTTGCACACATTTAGATCATCAGCTGCCCAGACAGGAACAAAAGGTGTAGGTGTATTGATCTACATTAAAAACAAGTATGCCTCTAGGATGGTTAAACAGGATGATGCCCTGGAGTTCATCCATATGCAAATCACCATAGACAAAGTCCTAGCAAGCTATAGGTCACCATGTATATCCCAGGAATCCCATAACTTGTACCTAGACCAATTGGGGGCGCTCATCACCCAACCAAATACTGTATTCATGGAAAACTTTAACTACCCCTCTATAGACTGGGAGAAATAGACTTCCTCCAACTTGCAGGCACAATGTTTCCTGGACTTTATTAACAAAAATACCCATAGTATGCATTCCAACCAGAGGTTCAAAAAGACTGAGATACTCAGCAATATGGGAGAGTGCTGTACCCACCCCTCCATGTCTTGTCCTCACTGGTGAGGACAGATTACAAAGCAGTCTCCTTTGAAATAAGAATCAACCTGGAAAACCTAGCAAAACCTAAAACAGGAATGATTATAAAGCAAACTGCATCTTATTAAATGACAGTATGTCCACATTCAATGCCCCTCCACACCCTTAGTTTACAGCAACCTAGATGGAATTGTTCACGGAAACTTTGTATAACCAGGGGCAGATCAAGCACTTGGTGACCTAGGCAGCAGCCTAGGGCCCAGTGCCTTCTGGGAGGGCCTAGATGCAATATTATGTAATAACCAAAAAGAAAATGTTCCTACTTTCCCTAACATCTCAACATAAAAAAGTCTTCCTACTTTCCTTGATGTCCGTGTACTGTTGCTTTAAAAAGCAGAAACATTTCCTGATTTGTCCACCCACACATCCATATCCTAATGCTGCCAGCCAATGATGCAGGAGCAAGTAAGGAAGTGTGTAGAGATGGCATGAAATTTCACAGCACAACGTGCAGTTATTTATAGCAGAGGTGATTTCATACACTCGCAGGTATGAGGAGCGCAGTTACAAAGTGCAGCATTTACTGATTGTCAGAGATGATTTCATCAGCAGTTACAAGCAGAACAGGATCCACATGCAAAGATTTGATTTCTGAAAGTTAGTAGAGCACAGACGAGCTGGAGACTTCAGAGCATGTGTGAAGCATTGCAAATAAAGTACAAGCAGAATCTATCTGGTGTCTGTGTGTGATTGTGTAATACCTTTGTTAGAAGGGGCAGTTTAGTTAATGTAGCAATTCAGGCTCAAACTCTGAACCTTAGCTACAGGTGACAAAAGTCTTAATTCTCTACACCAACCAGCAGTTGGTTAAAATTTTCTGAAATGGGTACTTTTTTTCATTTATTGGCATATATATTTTGTTTCACTACTCATTTGAAAAAATGTTCAAAACTACAAATTTAAAATGCACTCTAATAAATTCTACTATTTTAACAAGAAATGCATACATAGGAAAATGAATCAAATAACACATGCTTTTATGCATGGTCCTAAAAAACTTTCAGGGGTCCCACTATTTGAAAACTGCCATTGACCAGATGCATTTTCAGTGAATGAGAGCTTCAATGCATTTTCATTGACTGATAGTTTCAATGCATTGTCAATGAATGTCAGCTTCAAAGAACTAGACATGTACTGTTGCTCATGCTAAGTTTGTATTCAATGTGCAACTGTTTTACTTAGCAAATATCCTTCCGTGTTTGTGCTATAAAATTTGAAAGCAACACTTGTAGTGCAACAAGTAGCAAACTTGGTTTGGTGCAGATGTCTGTGAGTTCTACTGCCACAACATGAAGATGGATTGCTGACTCTGCAGAGCAGTATAATGGGTTGCTGCACTCCTAAGGCTGCTGTCCTTCAGAAGAGATATTAAACCAATGCCCCATCTGCCCACATTGGTGGTAGGTCCTATGAGATTCTTTCATCCACCTGAGCTGAGCTATCTAAAAGAGTAGGAGTCCTTCATTTATATACAAAAATAACTCTTATTTACATATTTACAAATATCTGCAAGTGTACACAAACACACACACACACGCACACACACACACACACACACACACACACACATATATATATATATATATATATATATATATATATATATATATATATATATATATATATATGGGTCTAGTTCATAACATTGAAATTTCATAAAGTTGAATTTCATAACATTGAAACCAGTGTGCTTCATAGCATTGAAAACTACATTGCACAAGTAAATAAGATCCCCACCACCTACAACATCTAACTAACAAACACACTTTCCACTATGTTTCTACAGGGGGGCAATTCCCCTGCACCCCCCATGTAGGGGGCTCTGCCTCCTACCCCTTGTAAGTTAAATATACCAACTCCAAGACTGCAGTACAGTGGAAAAATTTTAATTTTCTAACCTCAGTGTATGGTGAATTCGAAATGTCAACCATACAAAAAAAACCCCCAAAAAAACCCCACAAGATCTTACGATTTTGAAGTTTTTTTTTTTTTGTATGATCAGAATTTCGAATGTCGATCATATGGTCACGGCCATATGGTTTTCGACATTCAGAAATGTCGGCCATATCAAGTAGACCCATATATATATATATATATATATATATATATATATATATATATATATATATATATATATATATATATATATATATAAATCTGTTTACACAGTCATACTAAATTTTCATCCCTGTTAGACCTCCGCTCCTTTTTCCATAACCATCATCTGATTTTGCTTAAAATATTTTTTGCTAAAATCCATTTGCCATTAAATATAATTTCATTTATTCTTTCATTCAACATAAAATAACTTTATATCTATTCATTTAACATATGATTTACTTCTAATCTTGTAACATCCATATTTATGCATATACATGTTTGTTCACTTCTTTCACATCTTAAAAAAATCTTCTTTACATAATTTTCCCCATAGCTGTTTTACTCTTTTACATTTCAAAAACATGTGTTCCGTACTTTTCTTCTTGACAGTGTAAACATATTCTATCACTTGTCTACTTATATGGCATATTTACTTTTATTGGCAATTTATCTATTACCAGTTTCTACAAAAAATCATGATAATCTACTTTCAGATTACATTTGCTTATTAGTTTTATAGCTTTAATTTTTTCATCTGTTAGATTTCCCATATTTTTACATAGTAATGTTTTAAAATTCCATTCTTACACCATACTTTTCTATCTTTTTCTATATCATCAGTTTTTATTTTCCACAAAAATATTTTTTCTTGATATTTTATTTCCTCATTTTATACTCTTTTTTGCTTTCAATCTTTTTTATCATACCCCCAAATTTATCATACTTATATTTATAACATTTTACTAAATATCTCATCTTGTTCCACTTTAACACTTTGTACAAATTTAATGAAGCAGTATATACAACTGGGTTAATTAGCTGTAAAACTCCCTCCTTATTTATACAGAGACCTTCTCTTTTTACTGCCTTTAATGTAGAACCCCATATAAATGAAAAAAAATATCTGCAATAATTCCTTTTCAAAATACTGTTGGCAGCATAAACGCACTTGCTAAGTTGCTATTTTCCTCATCAGTAATGAAGTTATCAAATAAATCCTTTTTTTCTGAATGATAATTTATATGTTCTCCAGAAAAGGCAGGTTTGTTTTATTTTTTCTTTTATTTTCCAATTGAATTCTACTTACACCTTTATTCTCAAATTTTATACCTAACACAGAAATTTCATTCATTGTAGAATATATACTCTGATCTTTGATACATTACATAAAGTCTTTTTCTTTAAAGCCTCCCCTATCATCTCTAGACACTCATTTGTGCATATTATTTCTAATTTTATACAAATCTGTCATCTGCATATCAGAAGTGGAATTCTTAACCCTTCAGGTATTATATACCATACCTCCTTCATTTTGTAATTTATTTCACATATTATTAGATTCATAACTAATGCAAAGAGTATACAACTCATTGGACATCCCTGTCTTACACAACTCTTCATATGTACCTCTTGGCTTAACCAGCCATTTACAAGTATTTTTACTTTATTATTACTATATGTTAATATATATAATTGCGTAATGTTCTCACTTATATTACATTCTTTCATTATTCATAGCTAATTACTAGGCAATATTTCTTAACAGGCCATTTTAAGTTTAGACAATTTTCTTCCCCAAGGTGAAAATTAAACACTGTATATTGTATCTTTGAGTCAAACACCTTAACCATTATACCAAGTCCCAATCATTAGTTGCATATATTCTTTTTCATCCATTTCCTTTCTTTTTTCTTTTGTACTTATCCCTTTAATTTTTTTTTTGTTTTGTTTTGTACCCTCTTACCAACAGGATTCTTTTTCCCTTTGACTGCCTCCCAATTTCTGTCTTCTTCAATTCTTATTTCAGAACCCTTTTCTATGCCCTGTTTATTACTTTTTCTCATCTAATTTTCTTCTATTTCTACTACTTGTAAAATTTCTTCTCTTTCTTCAATTTCTTCTCTTTCTTTTTCCTGACTCTTATTTTCATTTTTGCAATCCATTCATAAATGTCCAGTTTTGTTACACTTATAACATTTATTTATTATTTTTATTTATTTATTTTACATTTGTTGACCGGGAGAGTCTGACTGGATACATGTCCATTTTCAGTGGAGGCCCGGGGAGAAAAGCTCCACAGACAAAAACAAACAAGTATGAGATTTCTACACAGCAAGCACATATTCATAGGAAAGCACGTGATTTAACAACATTCCATAGTTTTAAAGTTATAAAGTACAATATTCATTGGTATTCGCATGTTTTAACAAAATTCCATAGTTTATAGATTTCAATTCATATTTTCTTATGTCAGAGTTACTTATGAAATGCCATTCTTTCCCACACAAAAAAACATGTTTTAGGTTGTCTCTGGTATTTTAAAACACCCCTATTCCCCTTCACATTTATCATGCTCAATATACATACGATTTTTTTCTCTTTCTATTTTTAACACAAGATTACAATCCCAGCAATCAATCCATAAACCCATTCTGTCATAAGCTTTTGTAATGTTCAGTACTTCTTTAAATAAAGCTTTCAAATGTCCTTTTAAAATCTATCTTTTTATCTCTGTTTGAAATTCTACATTCATTTTCTTTTTGTTTCCCTGTTAAATGCTTTTCTCACATAAAGATTTCACAGGTTACAGTCTTTTTTGTTTCATACTTTTCAAAAAAATTTTCATTGAAAAAAGCAGTTTCAAATATAATGTCACAAAATGTATTTATTAATAAGAATAAATGTTCTTACCTCATGTGCTTTTACTCTCAATGGAGCTATTAAATTGTTCCACACTTCATACCTGTCCATTTCTTTGTCTTCTTAACTTTGAATCTTTACTGCACATTTCTGTTTTTCATTTTCTTCTACATTATTTTCTGCTGATCCACTTTTGCCTTCTTTTACTTTCTCTGCATATGTTTTCTTTTCCATCTCTCCACTACCAGTTAGAATTGTCTCTACATCCCCCTTTTGTATCTTTTCCATAATGACTATCCAGGAAACATCCCCTTCATTTTCTGGTTCACTCTGCACCACCATTCCTTTAAGTAAATCATCCTGCAACCCTTCTGACTGGAGGGTTACAATTATACATCCATCATTTGCTGACTCATCTGCACCATACAGATTTCTTTGAAACATCTCCTTAGAATCCTGCACATATTCTCTGGTCTCGAAATTTGCTTTCTCCTTCATTTCTTTCAAAACTCCATCATCTCCTTCTCTCTCTCCATCTACTTCCCTGTTTCTCTGGACCACCTCTATACATGAAACAGAAACAGGAAATGCTCCTCCAAAATGGGTCCCACTCACAACAATATTGAGTAGTGGAAGTTCCCCAATGGCTTCACCAAATTTCCTCTAGTAGTATAAATACTGTGTCTCCTCTGAAAAGATACAACTATCCTTGTGGGACTAACATGGTCAACAAAGGATAAATAAATTAAAAGTTTTAAATCAAATCTACACTTCTGTCTTCCTTTCAAAAGTAAAGAAAATAATATGCATGGTGACAGTTTTGAACAGAATTTATGGTAATGGGAGATAGAAAGAGACAACTAGTGGGACACAGGAAAGGCTGTGTGTGGGGTCCCCCATCCTGGTCCATTACTCTGTCTAGGACCTCATTTGATCATGATCCATCTCTGTGTAAACCTTGCAAATGGCTGCATAGAGGCTGCTACACCTACCAGAAGTAATCCCAAAACAAACCACAAGAACAAATCACACTAGTTGAATCCTAACTATAAAATGGTACATAACAAAGGGAAAAAGTCATGGCCAAAATCAGAAAAAGCAACTCTCATAATTACAAGAGCTCACTAATTAAACTCAATAGGAAACTAAGAGGACTAATTAATTCCAGCAAGGCCAATTATGAGGTTAAAAGAGTTTCACAGGCTAAAGACAACCACAAGGTATTCTACAGCTATGTCCAAAATCTTAAAGGCAGCAGACAGCAGTATGCTGAACTGGTGCTGAATGGTACCACCTTCACTGAGAAGAGTGATATAGAAAATCTGCATGTTGAAAAATTCTAACTTCACCCCCTACTCTCTCCCCTTGTGCAAACTACCTGCAAGAATAAATCCCCTAACTATTAGTAGGGAGCAGGTCATGGTGGTGCTCATTAAGGCTACAAAAACAGCCTCAATGGGCCCCAACACTATCCTGGGTTGCTCCTAAATAGCAAAAAGCATGACTGTCAGGACCACTTGAGTCACTTTTCAGCTACAGCCTCAAAACAAGCTATGTACCACATGAATGGAGAATTGCAATGGTTATCCCTCTTCCAAAGGGAGGGCCATCAGCTGACCCTGGGAACTATAGACCCATTAGTCTGACTAGTCTAATATGCAAAGCCATGGAATGAATTATCTTGGAAATGATCATCAAAGACACTGGCAAACTATAGACACTGGATCCATCCCAGTTTGGCATTGTCAGAAGAATGTCATGCCTACTTAACCTGGTAGACTTCCTTGAAAGGGTTATCAAGGCAATGAATGAGGCGGGAAACAGTGCATACCACATACTTAGACCTGGCTAAGGTATTTGGTACAATACCCCACTCAGTTATTGTAAACAAATTCACTGAACTAGGCATAAAATCCTTACATTACTTGCTGTTTTGCCAGTTGGCTCACAGATAGTACCCAAGAAGTCAAGATTGATGATACCACCTTCACCAAGAACTGGTCACCAGTGGGGTACCTCAGGGTTGTGAGGTGGGCCTGCTCCTGCTTGGCATCAACTTCTTAGAGGACAAGGCTAATGTCAAGGGTCTCTGGCTCACCAAGTTTGCAAATGATTGCAAATTGGTAGCTATCATTTATTCCCTTTATGACACTAACATCTTGCAAGAGGGTCTAATTCAGACAAATGAATGCTGCCAAAGTCACGGATTAAACCTTAAGCCAATAAGTGCATTATAGTACCTTTTGGGAAAATATCCACTCAGGTTAATTACTTCATCGATAAGATGCCACTAAGTGTTGACCTAGTAGTTAGGGATCTGGGAACTTATGTAGACAGTAATCTGGCCTTTGACCAACACGTAGCCAAGGTGGTAAGAAATTCTTTCTATGTTGCCCAACTTATAAGTATGAGTAGGGTATCCAGGTCTAAAGTAGTTATAATTCCAATTTAATCTGCCCTAATCAGACCAATCATTGAGTACAGTGCCCCATTCGGCATGTACCTGACCAGGCATATGCAACAGTTGGAATGTCCCCAAACATTCCTTACCAACAGAATCCTAGGTGTTGACACATTGTCTTATACAGATTGCTTTAAAGCCTTATCTCTGTACTCAGTCTCCTACAGATTACTGAGAATCAATCTATGCCTAGCATAGAAAGCGTCCTCAGATCAGCCCTTATAGAGCTTTTGGGCATCCACAAAGAGAGTGAGAATTATGGAAGGAGTAACAATGAGCGTGAGAACAAAAGCGAGAGTCAGAATGAGTTAAGACAGCGAGTGGGAAATTCATCATGAAAATAAAAGAGAGACTTAGAACAAGGAAAGGCATGAAAAAGAAAGCCAGAGTGAAAGTGAGACTTTGGTTGACAGGGAAAGTTAGAAGGAGAGTGATAGTGAGATCACAACAAATGTAAGATTGAATCTGTGAGTGAGAATCAGAGTGAGAGCAACAGTGAAAAGGAGAAAGGGAGTATGAGTGAGAGTGGAAATAAGCGCAAAACTGAGGAAATGACTTAACATTCATCTTAAGATATCAATAAGGACATGTGTCCTGCCTGTGCAGTACATATTACTGTCCACCATAGACTGCAGATGGAACTCAAGCCATATTGGTCACAGGTAGGATTTTATCCCTCTATGCCATGGGGCTAAAACATTTTATGTTATAGACAATAACAAGGAATACAGAAAAAAAGTTCCACTTTTACAAGATCAGTTCATCTGAATAATCTTCCATTTTCTCTGTGTCTGTAAAGTTTGTCAAAGTAAAGCCACATCTTCCCAAAGAGAGATACCTTACCAAAGAGCATGATAAAACCAGTTGCTGACAGTCTGGATGGCAAAATGGCCATGCCACCACAGTCAGGACCTTGCCTGTAAACAGGCTTTACAGTAAATGAGCATGTTGTCTTTTATAATCATAGTTTAGCATCTAAATTAGAGAAAGGAAATAATAGTAACAAAACTGTACACATTTTGTTAATACTGGCTAATTATAATGGCCTGTTATTTTGGATATTGTCTGTTGTTTAAAACATTTGCTTTGTCAAAGTTGCGAGTGGTGTACTAAAAGTTTTTTTTTTTGTGTGCCAGAGAATCTTTTTATTGTAAGATCCAGTTTACCAGAATGGTATACCTGCAAGCCTAGTTGTTAGGACCTGTAAAGAGAGGCTCACACTAGAACTGCACACCAGTGGGATATTTGAAAAAATGAGTGTGTGTGTTAGAAACTGATTCTATTGAATTCGACATCTTTGCCACTCATCAGTGGAAGGTCTGGTGAGGAAAAGCTGATTACTAATTTGCCTTTTGTATATTTTACCACAACCACTTGCCAGGATAAGACTTTGTCGGATATACTTGTGCTATTTTAGCTCAGTTTTCTATCAGGCCAGCTCATCAGTGCACGGCAAAAAAAAAAAACAAAAAAAAGAAAGCTGGTTGCATGTGCTGTCTCCAGTAGCGGCTGGTGACTTCAAATTAAAGGGGGGCTGCAGGAGACAGATGAATGGGTGGGGCCAATGGGCAGGGGTGTGGCCAACTAGAAAGGGGTGGGGCTATGCACAAAACCACAACAACTGGAACTTTAATTAAATATGCTGCCCTGGGTGCCAAACCATCATTACAAGAGTCCAATCAAGGCAAAATGAAGTGTAGAACACATATTTCAATGCATTGGCTACATGACAGCTTACTTAATATCTACATGGAAACACAAAGGTTGTGAGTCATGAAAACATAAATTACATTTTAAATACATTACTGGAATGCCAGTCAAAAAGTATAAAAAAAAACAAGCATCCCTCAACTCAAGCCACTTCTCCTTACACTGCAGTTCTAATTATAATTTATGTTCAGCTTTATAAAATTACCAAGTAACATGCTGAAAGTAGAAATCTCTGTGATACCCCCACTTGCAAAAATGTTTCTTATCCAAAAAAGACCTGCTGCCTGACAACAACTATCTGCTTGTTTCATGGGGAAGACATGATCAAAGTAAAAAATGAACAGCAAACAAGAAACAAGCTCAAGATAAATTGCTTAAATGGATTACTGCACAAGTTATGGACCACATATGATAGATTGGCATGCTGTTTAGTTTACGGGTAAAGCCTGCAAAGATGACTGCAAGTCTCCAACAAATGTAATGAGCTTCTGAAAATACTGTAATCCTGTCCTTTATTATAAATGCTGTCATATGCATTTCAATACCTAAGGCTTATACGTTATCTAGTTATGTAAATATTCTCTGCATGGTAAAAACAAAAAGGCGTTCAGTGTTGGCAATTCTTTAACAATATGCTTATTAAAGCTTACTTGCATCTTACAATCTCAGACAAGTTTACCTGATGGTCATTAAAGCATTGCTACTTAAACACAGAGCAACAGGGCACTGCGACAGCATGCATTTTCTGAATAATAAGAAGCATAAATCAACAGTATAAAAATATGACAGAAAACCAGAACATTCTGCAAAATCAAGGACAGATGAAAAGCCACAGTCGTACTTGTGGTCTACCTCAGATAGGGGAATACTCTGCACACGTAACTGCATAACTGCTCCTTGCCTTGCTTGGACACATCCAGAGCCACTACAATGGGGAGTGGTGTTCAACAAGTATGTCACAATTTGATGAAATGTCTCTGGTCTACGGTGATGGCTCTGACACTCATACCTCTCAACCTCGGAGCAAGAAATCTGGACAAAGCCAAACATAGAAGTGGGACACAAGCCCAAAAATAAGGACAATTTTTAAATATTACTCTTATAAACTTAGAAAGATAATAGAATAGTAGTAGGTCTTGCATTAGTATGAATTTTCTGAAGGGTATGAAATCTGAAACCCAAATGTCTGCCATTATTTTCTAACTTCAGTCTTTAATGACTTGCCATTAATTTGCCAGAAAAGCCACAATTTTATGAAAAACAGACCAAAAATGTGATGCAAAAATATAAAATTGCCACACAATACAGCTGGGAACCTGTCAAAAAAGGGACACCTTTTTAATATGAATACTGTTAATTTGAGCAGCTGACAAAATAAGAGCATCTTACATGCATTTCTGAAATAAAAGCAAACTATAACTCTGATCATTACAGTTATTTATAATTGTAAACCCTCCATGTTTTCTTCCAAAATTGCCATTTTGCGGTGGGATTATTAGGTGGAGAGCAACATTTTGAGCCAAAATTGGGGAAGGTTGAGAGGTTTGGATATTCCTAATTCTATAAAGCGATTTATTTGCACATCCCTCTCAACTTCTTTATACAGGAAATCTGGACAAGGCCAAATACATTGGGGGAACATGCAAACAGTTCTAAAAATTGCTCTTGTATAAAGACAGTTGATAGAATAACAAGTCTTGCTTTAGCATGCATTTTTCTGAAAGTTATGACATCTGAAACTCAATGTCTGTCATTATTTAGTGACCTCATTCCGGAATGATTTGCCAGAAAACCACAACTTTTATGAGGAACAAACCAAAAATAAGAAGCAAAAATCTATTCATTCTGCAAAAATCTGGACAGTTGAGAGGTATAGTTCAGCCGGGGCTGTCTGAGTTTGCTGCCCTTCCCCCCTCACAAACACATGGCCGAATGGCTTCCTCCCTGCAGCCATTCCAATGTCCCATTCCTTGGTTATTTCACCTCATTTACCATAAACACTGTAATGTGCATACTGCTTTACTTCTGCGATGATTTGGATTTCATTTGAAAGTTTTATTTTGCATTTTACAGAGCAAACCCTAATAGATATCTGCTAAACAAAGCAATGCAGTCTCACAATGAAAATAGACTTTAACTTTAAAACTTCTCTGCCCTTGAAACTCACATTAATTGAAACAGCATTGAAACCCACATTCAAAGAAAATACATTTTGCCAGTGGCAGATAAAGATTAAGTTTGGGCTGTTTTTAAATCATAGGCCCCTTAAACATGAAACATACACATGCTCTTTGATACACCTTCCTGATTGTATTAAATTATATTCCTTGTACAATACAGCACAGTTGTTAGACAGCATTTTAAATTTATTGTTTTGAACATTTTTCCAGTAAACAATGAAACAAAATGCATGCGCCAATAATGACAAAACTGCCCAATTCAGAACATTTCCATCATAAAAGTCTACTCAAACTTCTACAGTCCACCAGTATCAGTAAATATGCACAATTTCTGAAGAAGTAAAAGCCATCTAAATAATTCCACATTAGAGAAATCTGTAACTAATGAAGAGGTTGCTGCTAGCAAACAACTTTATATGTCATTGTTTCATCTACAAATAAAGTGCCTGTTGCCCTTGAGGAACAAATTGCCTATGTTGCATTAAAAAAATGATAAGCTAGTAATATCGCAATAGGGAATGGATGGCAAACTGATAACAGGTTCATAGTTACTAGGTATGTTCTCCAAAAAGGAATGCAGCATCCACCCCAATTACAAGGCAATACAGTATCAACAATGCATTTACTTACTGTGGGAGTAGAACCCACACCCTTCTGCAGCAAAAGCAAGTACAGTACCTATTGTGCTGTTAACAATGCAAGCAGATTCCCCATAAGCAGCACTAAACTTTTGTTCCCATGCAGCTCTCAGCTCCTTGTAAAATCTTCTTCACATTCAGCTGTATCTCTGAACTTTGCAGCACAAGAAATCTGGAAAAAAACAACATTTATTGGGGGGGGGGCAAAACCCCAAAAACCAGGGACACATTTTAAACATTGCTTGTATAATGTCGGAAAGTTGCTAGAGCAAAATGCTGTGTTACCACCATACATTTCACTGCCAAGTCTTGAACCCAGGGGGACCCTGTGCAAAACAGTCAGAGCAACATAACACTATGCCAAATCAGCTGCTTTGTGAAAGAGAGGAAGACTGAAACTTAAATGGCTACCATTTATTGAATTCAGTTCTCACCATAGCTCTCAAACTCATAGCAAAAAACATGTGGACAAAGCCAGTAATGGCGGAATACAGCCCCCAAACATATTCAGTAAATTCAGTTCTCACCATAGTGCTCAACCTTAGCACAAAAAACCTGGACAAAGCCAATAATGGGAGATACAGTCCCAAAAAATAGGGACAAATTTCAAATATCCATGTTATAAACTTAGAAAATTACTGAAATAAAAGGTTTTGTGTTACCATGTACTTTCTGAAGAATATGAAGTCTGAAATTCAAATGCCTGTTATTTTTATTTAACATTTGTTAACCAGGAAAGTGACTTGGAACAAAAGCCAATTTTCAGCAGAGCAGGGACAAACACTCCAGACACATGTCTTTGTAAGATGGGACGACATACAGAAGCTACCACAGCCAAGAATTAAACCAGAGAGCCTGTAGTTGTTAAGCAACAATGCTACCAGTGCACCACTGCACTACTGACTTACGTTGCAAGTTAAAACAAACATACAGAAACCACAGATTTTATGAGGAACAGAACAAATATGAGGCAAAAATCTGAAAACTTTTTACAAATAGTGGTGAGTAGGGAATTCAGCCCCTTGCCACCTCCGCCCAAGGTCCACGGTTCAAGTAGGGTTACCACTTGTCCCACTTTGCAAGGGACAGTCCCTCTCTGAGCAGTTGTGTCCTGCAAATAAATTGTAAAAATGGCAAATGTCTTGAGATTTTAGGACAAAATAATTTCCTATATTTTATGTAATAGTTGCATTAAACAGTTATTCTGTATCTGAAACACCTAAATATTATAAGAAACAGAATAAGCAACTAAAATGCTACAAGAATAAGCTTTTATTTAGACAAAAAAGTTAAGTTCTGTCCTTTGTACTGGCCATGGGTATGTTTTGGGCTGAAAAATCTGACATTTGTACCACAAATGTCCCACTTTGGGCATTTGAAAAGGTGGCAACCCTAGGTTTAAGCCTTAGTATTCTCTACCCACCACCATGTGTTCTCTAGCTACTGGTATATAGCAATTGGGGCATTTCACTCACACACCTTACTCCAGTCGCAGCAGCAGTCCTGAATCAATGGCTGGTTTCCTTCTCCTTAGTCTGCACAAGCTAACGGCTGGTTTCCTGGCTCTGCGAGAGTAGGCTACAGGCTCCAGCCTGCAGGCGATGTAGTCCAGTGTCCTTCTGTTCTGTGTGGCCGTCACCACACAGACTTCTGGGCTGCAAGGCAGAGATGCCTTTCTCCCCTATCCAGACTTCCTAACACAGCAGTCTGGAGTTCTGTGCGTACCAGGAACTCCAAACATGCATGTGTGGAGTTCTGGGACTCACAATTTTTTTTATTTCACAAGCCACCCCTGCATACAATGTATGGGGTCCTTGTATTTATTAGGGGACTTCAACACTTTATTACCATGACACCTCATATCTGGGCTTTCTGCAGTACTCCAGTTCACATATTTATGTTATGTAGTAGATTATACAACATAAGACTGTATATAGATTCCTTTCACATGTTCAGTTTGATTTTCCTATAGTGAGGATTTCTTTGGTGATACCTCAATCTTATGTACTGCTGTGATGGCTTAGTAGTTAACTACTGTGACCATAGTGTACAGGGTCCTGGGTTCAAGACTTGCAAAGGTTGTTTATTTTGTTTTTGGCCAGAACAGCGGCTGTTGCATACAGAGTGATTAAGGTACTTTTAAGCAATTGTAAGTGGGTTTGCGTGGGTTTGTGTGAAGGTAAGCAATGCTAACCTCCGGTTAAATATGCTTACAGAGTGTTAGCTTCAATATTGCTTAACCTGTGTGCGCATTGCTTACCCCCATGCAAATGGGCTTAAACCCACTTACTACTGCTTAAATATGCTTACTCACGCTTACTACTGCTTAAATATGCTTTACTAGTGCATATACCTGCTTAACACTGCACTAATTTAGACAGTAATGTCTAATGGTTCTTGGGAAGGTGGTGGATTTGGAAATTGTATGGAGTTATCATTCATTACACATTTTACCTTCCATTTGTATCCCTGATTCCTGTGTACATATACTATATGGGGCACTTGTGATTATCTGTGGACTTTGCAACATTATACAATGACACCTCACATCTGCATTTAACACAGTACTCCATTTCACAAATATATGTTATTTAGTAGGTTATGCAACTAAAAATATTGGTCATAAAGTGATTTGACATGCAAAATGAAATGTACTGGAGAGGGACTTGAACCGGGAATAACCACTCGTTTCCTCTAGATAAGAAAGGTAAGTGAGTAGAAGAGCTGTTTTTCTCTAAGCAAGTGAGGAAAGTAAATACCAAAACTGTTTTCCTCTCGGTAATGAGGAAGGTTGAGTGCTGTAGTAATTAGTAGGTTATTTAGTGCTTACAACAAGTTCTGAACAAGTGCTGATCATGAATAAGCAAATTCAAGTGCTAAAACTAAGAATCTGTATCTGGACTAAACTCGTTACAGGAAAGGGGAGAAACAAGTGCAAATGCAGGCTTTTAAATCAGAAAGTTGAGAGAGAGGGCCAGAACCACTCCTTATGTGGTACATAGGTTACCTAGTGCTTACTACTCCCACTGATAAGCTAGAAGGCTTCCCTCCAACACAGAAAGCTTGGGGGGCTCAGCAGCTTACATACAGTCCTGGATACAGCAAATCTGAATCTGGACTACACTAGTTACAGGAAAGGTAGGAAACAGGCTTAGTTTTTTTTTTTTTTTTTTTTGTTATACAGAAAAGTAGCTAAAACAGCAGTAAAAACAGTTCAAATGCAGTGCAAGCTAGCACACTTGAGTATGTAGCAATGTTAGACCAAACAGTTTAAAAAAATGCAATTAAATTAAAAATGACTAAAAAGTGCAGAAGGAGTCTATTAGGTAGAATGAGATAAAGAGATGGGACTGTGGGGAGTGTCCCAGATCAAATATACAGTGGGGGCGGGCAGCTGCAAAAGCCTCTAAATTTAAACAACAAGACAGGAATAGAGAGGGTGGGTAAGGAAAAAAACAATACCTTCAGCAGAGATCTGAAAAACTATACAGTGAACCAAAAATAACAGTGCACAACTCTGAAGTCAGCCAGCAATGATATAAAATTAGTCAAGCAACAATTAACAGCACACAACTCTGAAGTGCCGGAAAAATATACTTAGCTCTGTATATCACCAGATAGTTTGAAGAGCACTCTGTCAGGACACAGGAAGGCTCCAGCAATGATATGCCATAGTTATAGCTGTATATGATCAGATAATATTTCTAGTGGTTTTCTACACAAGATCAGAGAAAAACCTGGTTCAATAATTACATTATATTTAATAAAAATACCAAAGGTCTCTGTCTGACTAAGTTTGCAGATGATTGATCAGTCATTGAATCCAGAAATGACTTAGCTATCCTGCAGGAAGGTTTGTCCCAAATAAATAACTGTACCAAAATTATGGACCAAAAATAAATGTCAAAAAATGCAATATAGTATCCTTTGGAAAGTCATCTACTTCAGAAAACAATCATATTTATTTATTTATTTATTAATTATTTATTTTACATTTGTTTACCGGGAAAGTCCAGCTGGACATGAGTCCTTTTTCAGTGAAGGTCCGGGGAGGAAAGCTCCAGTATAATACAACGACACAGAATTTTAAAAAACATAACAATGTAACTTGAAACTTACAAAGTACATCAAAATTGTAGGATATTAATATTATACAAAATATAGTACATTAATACATTGAAATTGTGGGAACAAAAACAGCAGTAAATTAAATGTGAAGTGAAGCTGTAGATATGAGCAATGTACAAAGTTTACATAGTGACAACATTTCAAATAGAGTCTAGGATGAAAGGCTGGGGTGCCCAGAATGAGTTTTACAGGGAGAAACAAGTGCAAGTTTTCTGAAGTGATATAGTATTGTGGAGAATGATGAGTTAGAAGAGGGATTAAGGATCAGGGGAAATGGGAAGGGGTTTACCCTGGGGTGTTATAAGCGCAAAGCCAGGAGTTAGCAAGGTGGGTTTTTAGAAGCTTTGTGAGCTGTTTAGCTGTGGGTGTAGTGACTAGAGAATTTTGCAAGGTGTTCCAAAGTTTGGAAATGCAGTTGGAGTAGATTCACCTGCTACATTTTTTGCTTTGTTGACTTGGAGAAGAAGTTTTTTGTTGGAGCGAAGGGATCTAGAAGCAGAGTAAGGTTGTATAATATCTTTGACGGCAGGGGTCTTTTCTGGGTGGTGAAGAATTTTATGGGCTAAAGTTAGTTGATTTAATTGAAGGAGCAAATGGAGTTCAAGCCAATCAAGTTGTCTGAGAGACAGGCAACAATGTGATTTGTAGGAAGTATTGGTAGCAAATCTTGAAATTTTATTTTAACAGGCATCAAGTTTTGCATGGTCAGTTTTGCAGAGGTTTGTAAGGATAGGGGAAGCATATAGGAGTGTTGATGGCATGTGTGTCCTGGCTGTTATTAGTTAGAAATTGTTTATTTCTATATAGGAGGATGAGTTTCTTGTGCACTTTTTTGATGGTTTGGTCTATATGGAGATCAAAATTAAGGTTATCGTCAATTGTAACCCTAATAGTTTGGTATAGGGAGTATGAGTGATTATGGTTTTGTTTTTTGAGAAGATGTGGAAGGCTGAATAGGAAGAAGCATTTCTAGTGGGATAGAAGAGCATATGTTTTGTTTTACTGGGATTTAATATAAGCTGGGAGTTGGTTAGCCTTGTTTCAACAGACAGGAAGGAGTCTTGGGTGATGGATTGAAGGTTTTTGAGGGAGGAGGCAGAGAAAATCAAGGTAGAGTCATCAGCATATTGAATTATACTGGCATTGGGAGTGGCATACTGAAGTTGGTTGGTAAAAACAGAGAATAGTAGGGGTCCAAGGATGGAGCCTTGTGGCACCCCTATGGAGACTGGTAGAAGGGGTGAGAGGAATTATTGCCAGTGGACGGCTTGTTGTTGATCAGTTAAGTAGTTGTGAAACCAGGCAATGGCAGTATTACTAAGGTTATGGAAGGTAAGGACATTAATATGTTTGGAGTGGTTGACAAGTCTACAAAAATGGCTGATACAATTTGGGAGTTATTTCTGATCTGATTAACTATGTTTGTAAAGGATAGGAGGGCAGTTGAAATGCTATGGGCAGGGCAAAAGCCTTGTTGTGTATGGGATAGGAGATTGTGAGATAGCATGTATTCTATAAATTGAGAGTGTACTACTCTTTCCAGGATTTTGGATAGGGGGGAAAGAATGGCAATGGGGCAATAGTTAGTAAATTCACAGGAGGTACCACATTTGTGGAGGGGCAAAATATGGGAGATTTTCCATATATTAAGGACATAGGCTTCAGTTAGTGATCTATTTATATCTATGGTTACTGGGTAAGAGATAAAATCTGAGCCAGTTTGCAGAAAATCAGCAGCGAGATTGTCAGCAGCTAAAGTGGTTGGTTTTGGTTTTTTTTAGTAGTTTTTTGATATATTGGATGGAGACTGGTGTTAACTTGAAATGGTTTGTGTTGTTTTGTGGGTACATGTTATGGTTTGGTTCAGAGAGGGTAGGGATTGACTTAGGTTGTTGGCTAGGGTTTGACTGGATTGTGTGAGGAAAGTGTTAAATTGGGTGGCAACATTCACACAGGTACTATCTGCTGTTGGAGTGGGATAGTAGTTTTACCAGGTTGTAGAAGCTTGTTAACTGTGGCCCAGAATGTTTTGGGGTTATTTTGATGTTTGGATTGGATGTTGTGATAGTAGTTGGATTTGTCAGCTTTGGTTGACGTTTTTGCTTTGTTTCTAAGTTCAAGGAGATTTTGCTTAATAGTACTGGTTTTGTTCTTATGTACCCTGGCTTTGTGCCTAGCTTTGAATATGGATCTGGTTTCTTTGGTTAACCAGGGTGCATAATTGGATTTGATTCTATGTTTCTAGGAGGGGCATGGGTATTGAGAATATCAAGGAAGATGTTGTTGAAGGAAAGTGCTGCCTCATCCAAAGGTAGTTGTTTGAGTTGTTCCCAGGAGCAGTTTTTAAGTGCAGAGATAAAATTGTTAGGATGAAACTTTTTCCGTTTCTAATTGTACGGAAGGTGTCTTGATGTGTTGGATGTGTGTGATCTCTTAATAGAAAACTTGGGCAGTGGTCAATCAGACTGTTGGGGAGGCAGCCTGAGTGGAATGATAACTCGGGAGAATTAACTAGAATCCAGTGGGTCTATATTACCATATCGAATGGTAAGAATGTCGAATGCTCATATGAGTGAAAATGCATGAGAACAAACTTGTTTTTTTGGGGTCGTGGTACAGCGAGGATTGAAATATTTGCCCTTTCCTCACTGTAATGCAACCTCATAGTTGGAATATATATTTAGCAGGGGGGCACTGCCCCCGCAATAGCAAGTTCGTTCTCGTGCATTTTCGCTTATGAGCATTTGACATTCTTACCATTTGATATGGTAATATAGACCCAATCCAGTCTAGTAAGGATTCACGCTTAGAGGTTTTGTCAGTCCTGGTGGGAGATGTGATGATTTGGGCAAAGCCGTACATGTTGATGTGTGAGGTGGGAGTGGGAGAGCAACACAGAAGCCAATCAATCTCTTATTAGGATGGTCTCTTGGGGAAGAGATGCAGTACACCACTGAAGTACGTTTTCTAGAAGGGCAATTTTATTGCCAGGTGGAATGTAACTCCCTATTATATTTAGGTGTTTTTTGGAGTTAATGGTTAATTTGGTTAGAAGTAGCTCAGAATTTGCCAAGTCTGGGATGGTTGTGTCAAGGACATTAAGTGATAGGTGTTCTTTATATAAGATAGCAACTCCACCTCTTTTTGTTAATTCTGTCTTTATGTAAGATATTGTAGCCTGGAGGAATGACCTCCTTGTTGTTGATATCTGGTGTAAGCCATGTTTCTGTTAATGTGACTATATCTGGGGAATAGTGGGATAGTACTGCATGTAGATTATGCATTTCATTGGCTATGATTCTTACATTTATATTGAGGAGGAGGGGGGATGATTTGTTTCTTTGGTGAAGTAGTGTAAGGTTAGGGTGAGTTGAGCTGGGTAGTGACTCATGGCTAGGTGTGGGATCTGGGTTGGGATGGATGTCGCCTGCAAGTTTTGTTAAGTGATAAAGGAGTTTAGAGAGCTTGTATAGAAGTTTAGAAAATTTAAGGGAGTTAGCAGAATTGGTTAGTTGAGGAAGAAATTTGAGTGTGTGAAAGCCTGTGTTAGTGGTGTGGAAGAGGGTGGGAGTGATGTGTACTAGCTGTATATTGTGAGCTGGTGGAAATGTTGAGCTATGAAATGGGGGAGGAATAGTGTGATTCTGGTGAGTCTCATATGAGGAGAGTTTGTATAAAAGGAGTAGAAGAGAATAGGAAGGAGGAGTAGAGTCGTTTTTCGGGATGTCATAGTTTGGAGTGTATTGTATAGGTCCTGCGAGAGGATGTGCTGTGTTTTGTGGGTTGAGGGGTGAAGTGAAGGGGAAGGGAGTGGCTGCCTTAGATGGAGCAATGAGCGTAACTGACAAAGAAAAAGTAGTTGGCGTGAAAGTACGCTGCACGCCAATGAGTCAGGAAGTTAGACCTCTAAAGACTCCGCCACTGTAGTAAATACCACAACGTCTCAGGTGGATATGCTCACAGTGTGCAATTCTACTGTCTCCAAGACTACTATCACGGACTCCACGACCAGTAATTTTCAAAATTTATTGCACAAAATAGAAACAAAACAAACCAGGTTAAGCGCTTTCACACACTGAAGCATGTGCTTCCTCAGAACAACTTCCTCTATTCAAAATATTGCTTAAATAGCCAAGTTGGCGCTCAAATCGTTTCATTTTGAAATAGTTTAAAGCTATATTACCATTAACATGCAACAGATCTAAAACCTGCATGACATTGCATACTCACTAAAATACAAAATAAAATAAAATAACATAGATTTGATACATATACTGTTGGTTCTTATATATTAATCAAACAAATAGCTAACATTTCCATCAACCAAAGTGCATAACAGCCATATCAATGTGCAAAATAAGCAAATGAAAAATATATTAAAAATATTAAAAATGTTGTCCAAATCCTACTCAGTATCACGTAGCCCATAGGGAAAAATTCAAAGGGAAGATTTCATAAATTCTAAAATATATATATACATTAAAAACTCCTGATAAAATCTCCTGATAAAAAATCCTTAAAAACCTACGCCCTATACTTATGTGAATAAATAAATGTATACGTATGTACAATAAATAATAATAACAATAATAAAATTTATTGTTAATGAATATATTAAATAAATAAATAAATAAATTGATGAATAAATTGATAAAATGAATAAATAAATTAATTAATTGATAAATAAGTAGTGATGTGTGATCCTGTTAATGAATGCAAATACTTATAAATCTAACATGGGTTTCACTGATATATATTCGTTTATTCCTGGGAGTGTAGTGGCATCTGTCATAATTTGCCAATAGCATTCCCTGAATGCAAGGTGCCCTTTTATGTTACCCCCTCTAGGGTTAGCTTTAATTACTTCTAAAATACAAAACCTGAACTCATGCTCAGTTCCCTTATTAATTATATGCTTTGCTAAGGCATTTTTCTCATCCTTTTTCCTTATAGAGTATGTATGTGCATATATCCTTTTCTTGAACTGTTGTTCGGTTTTTCCTATATAATAGGATGGACAGGCTATACATTTTGCCATGTATACTATGTATTTGGTGTTGCAATTCCCTTTTTTCGTAAATAGTTTTGTTCTATTGTAATTTTCCAATACTATCTCCTTTTCTTCTATAATGTATTGGCACTGATTGCACACACCACATTTCCTAGTACTGCCTGTATTATTTGTTGCATTTCTCTTTGAATTACTTTCCAAAAGCGATTTTAAATTCTGTCCCATTCTGTAAACAAACCTTGGTTTTACTCCTAATACATTCATCATCTCATCACTACTTAAAAGTATATGCCAATGATTTCTAATGATTTCCTCTATCTTGTTACTATATGGACCATATTCTATTACACAGGACCTGCCATATGTAGTAACATTTACTCTATCCACTAATTCATCTTTGTTAAACGTATTGTTCTTGTACTTGTTTCCCAATAATGGTACATACTTCTTTCCCCATTCCTTAATAACCTCCTTGTTCACCTTTTCCATCATTTTGCTTTTGTATCCCCTGTCAATAAAAAGTGAGGTAATAAATTTAACCTCTTTAAGCATGTCCTCGTATTCAGATGTCATTCTAAGTGCCCTTATACATTGTCCCTTGTAAATATTTCTCTTCGTCTTAATCAGATGACAACTCTTGTAATCTAAATATGAGTTGGTGAACGTGTCTTTTCTATGTATGTTCGATTTATATATTCCATCCTTTCTAGTAATCAGTGTATCCAAATACGGAACTCCCACATTGTTGCAAGTTGAGGTAAACTTTAAAAAATTGCTGCTATTGTTTAAGTAGGTAAAAAATACCTCAAAAGATTTCAAGTCACCTTCCCACATAATGTATATATCATCCAAAAAACGAGAATAATACTTTATCCTGTCCATATATTCACTAGAAAAAATTGTCTTCTGTTCCCACCATAACATTACCATGTTAGCAAATATTGGGGCACAGGCCGAACCCATTGCCACACCGTTCACCTGTCTGAATAGTTCTCCTTCAAAATAGATGTGATTATTGTCAAGAACTATGGACATTAACTCATTTATAAGTTGCACTTTGTCCCAGTCCATCTCTCCATATCTGTAAATACACTCACTAAATGCTTCCATCCCGTCTTTTTTGGGGATACATGTAAAAAGATCCACTACATCAATGGAGGCAAATAATACGTTATTACTACTAATGTATGTAGGGAAGTTGGCCAAAAATTCCCACGAATCTTTAACCAAATGCTCAACTTTGCTGTAAATGTGCTTCAACATGGTATCTATAGCAACCCCTATGGGAAAAGTTTTGGATTTGCTGCCTGATATGATGGGTCGAAAGGGTGGGTTGTTGACATTTTTATGCACCTTCGGTATACCCACCATTGTGGCTAAAGTAGGGTATTCTACCCTAAGAAATTTGTACAAGTCATCAGTAATTCTATTGTCAATTAGATATTCTTCCAGGTACAAATCTATCCTTTTGTAAGCTATATTCAACTCGTTGATGGATATGCTTTCATAATTCTTCTGATCATGTAGTAAATCGAATATTTTGCTCTTATATACCATACTGTCATAAACCACAACCCCCCCCCCCCTTATCAGGCTTCATAATCCTGTATTCAGAACTTGATCTTAGTTCTTCCAAAACACTAAATTCTTCAAAAGTTAAATTGGTGTTGCCCCCATCCTTTCTAAAAAAACTTTTTTTATGATAAATGTCATATGTAACAGCTCTTTCAAATCTACCTACCTCCTTGTTCATCACTGGCATAAATGTACTTTTCTTCTTTAATGTATTCACATCAGTATGTGCTTCCTCCTTAGATGTAGTATCTTTGAACATAATAGCCAAATTTAGCTTCCGAACATATTTTTTAATATCACAAACACAGTCCACTAATCCAAATTTCCCTATGGGTATGAATTTCATCCCTTTGGAAAACAATCCAAAGTGAGCCCTATTCAGTTTCAAACTAGTGTAATTGAATATCTGAAAATTATTGTACCTACTGATATACCCTTCATTTTCTATGAGTATGTCATTATCTCCAGTACCCTTGTCTGAAACTACCTCATTGGAGCTAGTCACCTCCATGTCCTGTCCTTTGTCCATTTTTGATATTGCTTCCTGTTGTAGTCCTGATAAAAATTTTCTTCCCTTTGTTCATTAAGATTTCCCTTTTTAGTATTCACTTCACCCCTATAGTCATTAAATTCCCTATGTGGTACCTGGTATACTTTGTTCCATGAGTATACCTTGCCTGTATTATATTGCTCAACGTCCCTAGTGTATTTCTTATGTTTCCTTTCTAAAATCTTATCTGTTCGCTTTTTTGCTAAATCGTATTGCCTGTAGTATAATTTTTCCCATTGTGGAAATAACTTGTCATTAACAATTATATCATTCAACTGTTCAATTTCTTGTAATTCCTTACACAGTTTTGCATCATAATAATTAATTAACATTTTGATATATTCCGAACCAAATTTATCAAATAATTTGTTAAATTCAGAGCATACATCCTCTGTCCACTCTATGCCCATAGGGGCTTTGTAAAAACGCAATCCCATAGGAACAATATTAGAATTAATACAATGTGTTAAATAGGCATTATCAAGCTTAACAGCATTAATCACATTCAACCTTTTGCCAAAATCAAAAATTAAATCTCTTAAAGTCCCCTTGAACGTGTGTGTTTGATTGTTTACTTTCTCCTTCTTTTTGTCAAACACACAATCACTGTCCAAGAAGTCCTTTAAGTATTGTTCCTTACTAATTTCTTTATTAAGAACTCCAGTTTTATTTAACTTATTAGTAACAGTACCTTTAGTTTTCGAAACTCTTGTAGCTACATGTGCATAAGTTTTCATATTTTGGCTAGTTTTCGGTCTGGTTCCCGTTCTCCTTGCTTCCTCCACCATATTGCCAAAAGAAAAGTCAAACGTGAACTCATTTGGCAACAGCTTACTGTTGCCCATCTCCATTGTATCTCCCACAATCGGCAAATCAATATTATTAGAATCGCAATGTCTAGATACCTGTCCGTTCGGTATCTCAGGCGAGGAAGTGAGAACAAAATCCTTCACCTGTTCCACCGGGCCAGCCTGCCCTTCGCCGTGTTGCACACCCTTGAGCGTTTCACCGTTCCTTCTGCAGATAGAGTTGTCGTGACCAGCTGGAACAGCTCCACTATTAAACATCCCTCCACTGCTCGAAATAATGCGGTTCATTAAGTCATATAGTCTGTTGATCTCTCCCCTCAAAGACGTGATGTCGGAACGAATCTCCGACATTTCACTGACCTGAGCAGGAATCAAAACATCGCTTCCTTCCTCATTCATTGCGTACCAAACCAGAGAACCACGAGCGTAACTGACAAAGAAAAAGTAGTTGGCGTGAAAGTACACTGCACGCCAATGAGTCAGGAAGTTAGACCTCTAAAGACTCCGCCACTGTAGTAAATACCACAATGTCTCAGGTGGATATGCTCACAGTGTGCAATTCTACTGTCTCCAAGACTACTATCACGGACTCCACGACCAGTAATTTTCAAAATTTATTGCACAAAATAGAAACAAAACAAACCAGGTTAAGCGCTTTCACACACTGAAGCATGTGCTTCCTCAGAACAACTTCCTCTATTCAAAATATTGCTTAAATAGCCAAGTTGGCGCTCAAATCGTTTCTTTTGAAATAGTTTAAAGCTATATTACCATTAACATGCAACAGATCTAAAACCTGCATGACATTGCATACTCACTAAAATACAAAATAAAATAAAATAACATAGATTTGATACATATACTGTTGGTTCTTATATATTAATCAAACAAATAGCTAACATTTCCATCAACCAAAGTGCATAACAGCCATATCAATGTGCAAAATAAGCGAATGAAAAATATATTAAAAATATTAAAAATGTTGTCCAAATCCTACTCAGTATCACGTAGCCCATAGGGAAAAATTCAAAGGGAAGATTTCATAAATTCTAAAATATATATATACATTAAAAACTCCTGATAAAAACTCCTGATAAAAAATCCTTAAAAACCTACGCCCTATACTTATGTGAATAAATAAATGTATACGTATGTACAATAAATAATAATAACAATAATAAAATTTATTGTTAATGAATATATTAAATAAATAAATAAATAAATTGATGAATAAATTGATAAAATGAATAAATAAATTAATTAATTGATAAATAAGTAGTGATGTGTGATCCTGTTAATGAATGCAAATACTTATAAATCTAACATGGGTTTCACTGATATATATTCGTTTATTCCTGGGAGTGTAGTGGCATCTGTCATAATTTGCCAATAGCATTCCCTGAATGCAAGGTGCCCTTTATGTTACCCTCTAGGGTTAGCTTTAATTACTTCTAAAATACAAAACCTGAACTCATGCTCAGCTCCCTTATTAATTATATGCTTTGCTAAGGCATTTTTCTCATCCTTTTTTCTTATAGAGTATGTATGTGCATATATCCTTTTCTTGAACTGTTGTTCGGTTTTTCCTATATAATAGGATGGACAGGCTATACATTTTGCCATGTATACTATGTATTTGGTGTTGCAATTCCATTTTTTCGTAAATAGTTTTGTTCTATTGTAATTTTCCAATTCTATTTTGTTAATTCTGTCTTTATGTAAGATATTGTAGCCTGGAGGAATGACCTCCTTGTTGTTGATATCTGGTGTAAGCCATGTTTCTGTTAATGTGACTATATCTGGGGAATAGTGGGATAGTACTGCATGTAGATTATGCATTTCATTGGCTATGATTCTTACATTTATATTGAGGAGGAGGGGGGATGATTTGTTTCTTTGGTGAAGTAGTGTAAGGTTAGGGTGAGTTGAGCTGGGTAGTGACTCATGGCTAGGTGTGGGATCTGGGTTGGGATGGATGTCACCTGCAAGTTTTGTTAATTGATAAAGGAGTTTAGAGAGCTTGTACAGAAGTTTAGAAAATTTAAGGGAGTTAGCAGAATTGGTTAGTTGAGGAAGAAATTTGAGTGTGTGAAAGCCTGTGTTAGTGGTGTGGAAGAGGGTGGGGGTGATGTGTACTAGCTGTATATTGTGAGCTGGTGGAAATGTTGAGCTATGAAATGGGGGAGGAATAGTGTGATTCTGGTGAGTCTCATATGAGGAGAGTTTGTATAAAAGGAGTAGAAGAGAATAGGAAGGAGGAGTAGAGTCGTTTTTCGGGATGTCATAGTTTGGAGTGTATTGTAGTGGTCCTGCGAGAGGATGTGCTGTGTTTTGTGGGTTGAGGGGTGAAGTGAAGGGGAAGGGAGTGGCTGCCTTAGATGGAGCAATGGTAGGGAGTGGATAGGATTGGCTTATGGGATATGGGTGTGGTCTAAGATTAAGTATAAATCTATGAGTAGTGGGGGTTGGTGGGAATTGGGGGTAGGGTATGGGGAGGGGAGTGAGCTCGTAGGGCAAATGGAGCGGGTTAGAGCCATGAGACAGAAGGCGGCGGAGTTCAGAAAAACAATCAACTGCATTTCATATAGTCAGGTAAGTTAATATAGTTGCAGAGGTCTGACTAATGCTTTCCTTAGTTTTAATAAATAAGTGCAGGATGTTTTAGGCTGTTAAAAATCATGTTGTGTTAGGTTGGGCAGAATAGTTTACAGATAGGCAAGTTTTTAAACAAGAATAGGAGGTGAGAATTTTGATGGAGCTAGCGACCGTGATGTGTGCACACAAAGAGGCTGCTTTAACATATAGTATTAATCAGCAAGGTTGTCAGTACAAATAAGGAGACATCCACTGCTGCTTGACTACAAATTGCAGGTTGCAGGTCAAATTGTTCCTTTCTGATAGGGGAAAGGTGGACTTCCTAATCAGGAGTGGATTTGTTTGCAGGGTCTGTGCAGTTGTGAGGAACTGGAACTGTAAAGGGAGAGACAGAGAAAAATTTGTAGGTGAAAAAATAGGATTAGGAAAAAAAATCACTAGGGGAAGGTAGAGAGAGGTAAAGGGTAAGCATGGATATAGGGATGGAGAATGGGGAGGTCTAGGTTAGAGGCAGGATGGTGAATAAAGTAAGAGGGTTATTATGTTAGAGCATAAGTGAATAACATGTTATAGAGGTACTATACAATTCAGATGAAGCAAAATGCACTACCTAATGAAGGTCCATTATTACATAAAAGCAATAACAGCACTCCTTACTACCTCAAAGCATTCACTCATTAGAACAGGAATAACATCATAACAATTCAATTTAAGCAAAATGCATGACCTAATAGAGGTCTGTTATTAGACTAAATCAATAACAGCACTTCTTACTACCTCAAATCATTCAGGCATTAGAACAGGAAAAATATCATAGCAATTCAATTAAAGCTAAATGCACCACCTAATAGATGTTCGTTATTAGTTCAAATCAACAACACTTCTTACTACTTTAAAAGATTCACACATTAGAACAGGGAAAATAACATTACATCTTAAAAATACATAAGATTCAGTAAAGTAGTGCAATTTACTACTATCAGACTGGTACAAGCATAGCATAGGATATCACAGATACGTTTGTGAATGGAATTAATTCCTGTAAGGTAAAGCCCTCACAAAGAACAATTCGCTGATTCAATTAAAAATATAGGTGTGCGAATGCTGGATAGGGTTACTTCACAGCATATATAATCTTAGACTAGGCAGAGAAACCTTATTCTAAAAACGAAACAGCACTTTATAAACACACATCATACAATGGTAATTTTGTCTAATGTACATTAGTATCCACTACTAGACATGAGTAATTTAACAACATTTCTAGCAATGAATAAACTCACTTGTTTAAAAAATGCTTAAATGAAAGACAGCCCATTTAAATTGTCAAAACTTGTATGCACACATCACCAGAACGTCAGGAGCCACTGTTAGTTAGAGGCTAATTTTGAAAATGGTGCCAAGATGTTAACTGCCCTAAATAAAGTCAGGTATGACGTGGATGAAATGGGAGGGGGATCCAATGAGGTGGGTCATGAGGCAGAAGGCAGTGGAGTTAAGAAAAACAATCAACTGCATGTCATATACTCAGCTAAGTTAATATAGCTGCAGAGGTCTGACTAATGCTGCCCTTAGTTTTAATAAATAAATGCTGGACGTTTTAGGCTGTTAAAATGCTATCCTGTTAGATTGGGCAGAATAGTTTACAGATAAGCAAGTGTTTAGACAAGAATAGGAGGTGGGAATTAAGAGGGAGCTAGTGACCGTGATGTGTGCACACAAAGAGGTTGCTTTAACATATAATATTATTCAGCAAGGTTGTCAGTACAAATAAGGAGACATCCACTGCTGCTTACCATACTGATGATATGCCTACAAGAAGTGACCCAGTTGTTTGGATATGAGAACGTATGGTGACAGTGACCTAACTTTTGGCCAATGTGTCCATTGCCATAAAATAGTCCTTCTATATTATGCAACTTTTAAAAATAGGGATTGTGTCTAGATCTAGTGATATCATAGTACATCTTTACTCAGCCCTCATTAGGCTAGTCATTGTGTATTTTGTCCCCTTTGGCATGTATTTGTCCAGACACATGCAAGAAATATAATGCCCATGGAGATAACTTAATAAAAGGATACAATGCCCTAACAATATGTCCTACATCGACCAACTCTAAGCCCTGTCACTTTACTCAGTATCCTGCAGACTGCTAAGAGTTGACCTGTATCTGGAATACAAGATATCCTCCAACCCATTACTGATGGATTTACTGCATATCAGAAAGTTAAATGGCATCAGAAATACTTGATCTGGGAATCTAAACCTCTTTTGCAACATCAAAAGTCAACAGCTATCTATTTGACTGCATATGGTGTGCATGATTTCACAAATTCAGGAGTTGAGAAGTATGCCTTTTCCCCATCTTTGTGTGATCTCAGAGTTAGTATATATAATTATGGGTCTATATTAAATCAGTGAACGCTGATTTATCGACCCCATGTAAGCGAAAGCTTACAATCCCGAACACTTAGAACAGCAATTTTTTTCCCAGGGGAAAAAAATCGCTGTTGCAAAAAAGAAAAAAAAAAAAACTTTAACTACAGTGACGAAAACGACAAAATAATGACGGCAGCCAATCAATTTCTTTCCCAGGGAAAAAATTTGCTTATATGCCGTTTCGGTATTTTTCCATTTCGTGCTTTCAAGTTCGATCAAGACGCATTCAAAAGAATGCGTCTTCAATCATATAATAAAGAACCATAATTATTGGGTGAGTGGGGTAGCTTGCCCCCTGCAAAAAATTATGTTTTTGTTTGTTTTCTTTAAAGTTAGATTTTTGTATGTGCCAAGGCTGTTTTTTGTCGTATGCATAGAATTGTGTCAGTTACATTCTTGTAAACCTTTGGCAGTCGATATTATTGCTGTCGACATTGGGTATTTTAGATTAGATGTGATACACACACACACACACACACACATATATATATATATATATATATATATATATATATATATATATATGAGAGACAGACAGACAGAGAGATTCAGAGAGAGGTACATGCAACAAAGTGCAGTACAAATTGTGTGAAGGGGCTAAGGAAATGATAAATTTTCTGCACTACCCACATAGTATGAAGTTTGACATTGGAAGTATAATGCAATAGTTCAGTAAAAGTGATTATCACAATAACAATAACCATATGCAGTCTGAAATGTCAAACTGTAATACATTATTTATTTATTGGCATTTGTTTAGCAGGAAATTGCACTGGGCCTGGATAGCCCATTTTCAGTGGGGGCCCGGGAAGAAAAGCTGCAATGGAAAAAAAGAATTACATAAGGTATTATATAAAATTGCAAGAAACAACAAAATATATATATACAAAATTCAAAAATTTTCATAGGAATGATGTAACATGACATAGACCTGATCAAAACAGAAATAATGCAAAAAGGTTAACCAGAGTCCTAGTATATAGAGACAATAATAATAGGATGCAAAACGTAGTGAAAACATAAAAACTTCAGGACAGAGTGTGCTAATGAGTGTCAACAAAAGTATATGGCTTTGGCATTAAATTGAGCAGCCTTACAGAATCACATGAATATGACATTTTGAGAAGGGCATAGAGGATGTTACTTAATAAATGCTAAAGAGGAGACTGAATTGATCAATTACAGGGTTCTATAGGTAGAGTTAAGTGATGTCAGTATCTGTAATACAACAGTTACATAACCACTTGGACAGAAGATGATTGTGTAGTGCACTTTTAAAGTTGGAAGGGCATTGCTGGAGGTGGATAGAAGGAGGAAGGTTATTCCATATCTTGTCAATGCTCCAGGAATACAATAACTGGCCTGTAGATAACTTGCATTTGTGAGTCTGGAGAAGATATTGAGATTTGGATCATAGAGGTCTGACTGGGTTGTATAGGGTGAGGAGGGAGCTGAGTGCAGGGCAGTCATGAGGCTTATAAATCAGTTTATGTATGGTAGTGAGCTGGTCCGTCTCTGCTTACTATAACTAGTCGATGCAGCAGGCAACTAAAACATATTTATTAATTCTACCTCTTGCTGTTACAAGTATGAGTTTGAATTCACCACAGTAAAAGAAGCATTTCATCTGTCATGATCTTGCATGAAGATACAAAAAAAGAAAAGACAACGATGGAGCAGCTCCTTCAGAACATTACTACTGCCATTGAAGGGATGGTGGAAGCAGATAAGCCCCTCTCCCAGCCAAGGTTCAAACCTCCCTTAAAACCTGCTTGCAGGCAAGAGGATTTTGAGACATATATTGCAATCCTTAAGAGAAATGCTGCTCAAGAAGGATGGGAAAGGTTCTACATGGGCATCCATCTTAGCAATGTGTCTTGCCCATCTGCCTATGTGGACATTCCAAGTGCAGAATATAAAGATTTTGATAAAGTCAGGAAAAGTTTGTTAGCCAGGGTTAGAGTAACTTCAGAAACCCAGACACACAAGTCCCATGTCTGGTCCTTTTCCTGATCCAAATAGATTAATAGCCTAGTTGTTTCACTTCAAACATTTAAATATTTTGGTTATACCGACCGCTGGGTTGCATACAGTTTTATAATACTGGTAGAAAAAAGTGGTGCATTGTGAGAACATGTTTACAGAGATAACCAATAAATTGGTTGGCAAAACCGGAATCAAACATAAGGGGATTAAATCATCCATCTTGTGTTTCAAATGTGGGAGAAGGGGATACATTGCAAAGTACTGTGGCAAGGTTGAGCTCAAAACTTCAGGGCAGGCATCCAAAGATGTTGGAGGGGGGTGTTAGTGAAGCTGTAGAGTGAGACAAAGCTGCTACTAAGCTTGTGAAAATTACTTTGTTATTGTGTGACTACAAAACTAATGAACTGAACAATAAAAGTAGATGGGTATCAATTCTAGTGGCTGTTAGAATCTGTCAGTATGATCACTTTGTTAAAGGCAGAGCAAACATGCAAGAAAAGGCACACACTCCTAAGTCATTAAAATTAGTGTGTTTACATATGTGTGTGTGTGTGTGTGTGTGTGTGTGTGTGTGTGAATATATAAGTTCCTTGTGTTATTGCCTGTCTTTATTTATTTATTTATGTATTCATTAATTTATTTATTTAACATTTGTTAACCGGGAAAGTCCGACTTGGATGGAAGCCAGTTTTCAGCAGAGACCCGGGGAGAAATGCTCCAGATGCATATCTTTGAAAGTGGGAGGAGACCAGAGCACCTATATCCAGATGAGGCAGTTGCATGTGAAGAGCACTTTTCTTGACAAATATTCCCCAGTCATATTACTCTATGACTACTTTTGCTGTTCTTCATTTCAAAAGTCTCCTAAGTTAAGTTCTTTATTTTGTCATTTAAGAGATTAATTCCACAGGGGACTGTAAGTACATGTAAGAAAGCAGTGCTCTGATGTCCAAAACTGCCTTATTCATGAGATTTGTTTCACATCTAGCACATTAAATTGTTTAGTCCACCCATTTCTAACTGCCTTAATGGATTGGATATGATATTCTCCACTGTCATCCCTGGTACGCATTTCTACAGGAATGTTGTTGTGCCTTTCTTCCTGAATATACAATATTATTGTAATGTTGATTGCAGCCCCTCCTGAAAGACAAACAAACAAACCTTTGTCAACTACCTCAATCCCCTGATCTATCACCCATCATGTTTCTCCCATGTAAATCTTATTCCTTTTGCATTTTATTCCCTCTGTCCCTTTATGTTGCCCCTGCTGCTACCGCCTAATATGCCCAGTCTGTTCTTCTGCATCTCACGAGACGCCCTCACTCCTGCTTTCCCTTTGACTACCTCCCAGTGTAAGTGAGTTCTTATATTTAAGTACAGTGCTGCAGTTTCTATAGCCTCTCTTGCATCTCCTGCTCTTGTAAAGGCCTACGTGTACTTCTACCTTGCTCCTGACATTACTGCCATTCATGCCTCTCCTTTATATTACTATTTCCAGAACCTTCAGCTCTGCTCCACTTAAACCTCTTCTTCCTTGTCTGCATGCTGCTGCACTCACACACACCGCTATTCAGCCTTTGACAGGAGCAACAGGCAGTAACAAAGCAGTATATCCCATAATATGTGCAGCTACAAGATTTTCACTGAGTAATGGTGCGCATGCAACATTCTGTAATTCATCCCTACATTACTGTTTTGCAGCCTGTCTTGTATTGCTGCAAGTGCTTTACAGGTGGCATCATTTTCAGGAGAAATACCACATATCTGGCATACAGCTGAAGTTTTATTTTCTTCTTTCTTTTCTTTTTACTTAATTGGTTTTGTGTGTGTAGAGTACAAACTCAGGTCTCACAGTGCAACTTATTCATAGAGACAGGAACTAATCAGAAGCTTATGATGAAGGCAAAAACATGTTTAGGATATTAATCGGAATCATATCATGGGCATTAGCTTTTAATAAAAATGGAATAAGCTGTTCTGAAGTGAGAAGCAATTACTAAAGCTCACAAGGCACTTGTACACAGAGAGCAATCAGATTTGTTGAGAAAGCACATTAAACCTTGCAAGAAGTTTGAACCTTTGTTTGAAGCTTTTGTTCAGTGTACTGGGAAGTCAGGCATTGCACCAGCTTTTAACAATGACAGAAATGGAATAAACAAGTCAGCAAATGGGGAAATTCGAGGCATGGGCTTCACTATGAAGAATGTTTACGGTCCTTAGTATGTCTTGTTAAATGTCTCTGTACATTACTGTGAAACAGTGCTGAGAAGGAAGATTTATAGTTGGAGCTAACACTTTCTATTTAGTGCTGAACATCACAACGAAAACTGGAAAACATAACAATGAAAGTAAAAAGCTACTTTTGGCCTAAACAAGATCAAATATAATATAAAGGACACGGCAGTATTCTGAAGAAGTAAAGACATTCAATACTATTTTATATAACTCTTAGTTTTATTAAAGTATTAATCAACTGTTCATACACATTTATTTAAATAATGCTCTAACTGAAAATTTATTTTTTGGATAAGCTTATTGAAATTTTCTTACATATAACTGACTTTTTGTAGATACTTTTACTTTCTAATTCTTGTGTTTTCATTAAGTAATGTGTTCCATTTCAGTTTTATACTTACCTTTTAAACTATAGCATTTGTTGCCTACAGTACATAATGCATGCCTCAAATCATTCAAATTATATAAGTCTGTTAAAAAATCATAAAATACTATTTTTGCCAGTGCTAACATAACCAAAAGATCACTGGACTTTAACTGTGGTGAGGTAAGTATATAAACAGTCTGGGTAAGCATCCAATAAAGGTAAAGCAAAATAGGCTAATTTTTCTAACCACCACTATCCCTCTGTTTGTGTTCCACATCTGTCTCTATGGTGATGCTACTGAGGGATATGATAAACTCATGCCGAAGTATCCTTAATTAAAAAGACTGCACACTTTTTTATTGTGAACTATTAAATATAAAGTAGGTATGATGGAGGGTGGAAATCATAAACAAATTTAAGTTACCAAGTGCTTGGATGCACATATAACCCATGACAGAGCACTTTACTTAATTGCCTCTTTCAATCTTTGCCATAGTAGAGTTTCTTTTAGATGGTTAAGTTTAGGAAATGTTTATGTAGCAGAATCTTGCAAATACAAATTGTAAAATATGTGCGTATTATAGTGCTATTGTTGTATTATGCTCTGTCATAAATGTTAATAAACCTATTCAACAAAAGAAAAAAATCTATGTATATCATAGGAAAAATGCAAATATATTAGTCCACCAGTTCTTTTTGATTGCAATCCACTGGGAAAGATAAACAAAGAAAGTGCATGAAAATTACAGATATAAGGACATTCTGTAGATGACTTAGAATTTTGTTGATGCTAGACTTGTGACTTTCATGCACAGCTCTCAACTTTTATCTCCAGAGTTAGGAAAAAAGCAAACAATAATAAGAAAAACGGCCCTAAATAAGGAACATTTTCAGTGCTGGTATCATTCTATTAAGCAATAACTTTTCAATATAATTTTCAAAGTTAGGTGAGATGGAACCAATGTTTGGGAAAATATTAGGAGTGTCTCCCCAAAATCTGTACAGCTGATGCTCAGCCAAGAAAAAAATGAACTGATAAGTTTAAAATATGGGCACATGACATATATCAAAGTAATGGTAAATCTGACATAATTACAATAAAAGTTTCAAACACACATTTAAACATTTTAGCTAAACATTATATTTCACAAAAGGCATGGTGTGTAACTCTCATGTGTATTAGTTTAACAGCAAATAAAGAAAATAAGTTTTCCCATCTTCTTGAGTTAGTGGTAGCTTAGGTGGATCTAAAAGATGTTAGGATACCTATTGAAAAGAGTAGGTGGGTTCCCCAAAGCCCTGGCCAAATTTACCTTATAAATATAGACAGTCTGGGTATCCCTCCACTAAAGGTACAGATATCACCTAAGGTGCCCCCTCAAAAGGGATGAATAGCCTAGTGGGATTAACCCAGTCAATAAAGGATAAATATCTTGCTTTTTTCTGAGAGTCACTTATCCATCATTAGGCTACATAACACAAATCTCAGATGCATTAGTCAGTACCTGTAATTAAATTCTGTTGGAAGAATAAATTCATCTAATTTACAAGATGCAGAGACAAAGGCTTACTATTTGAAAGTCCAGGAAGAAAGTGGGCTTAAAACTGTTTTATTTTAGTTACTCAGAAACAGTACAGAATATAATGGCTAATCATACCTCTCAACCTCTATTTGCAAGAAATCTGGACAAAGCCAAAAATAATTTGAAGGGGCGACAAAAGCCCAAAATTGGGAGCAATTTTTCAATATTGCTGTTATAAATTTAAAAAGTTGCTAGAATAGCAGGTTTTGCTATAGCATTCACTTCCTGAAAGAAGTCTGAACATCAAATATATTCCATTATTAAGTGACTTCAGTCTTTAATGATTTACCAGATAATCACAAAATGTATGAGGGCTGACGAAAAAGCTGGCAAAATCTGGAAATTCTGCAAAAATCTAGACACTTGAGAGGCATGTGTTTAATGCAATGTTAGATGGGTATTTATTTACTTAGTGGTTCACTACAGCTGTTTGCCATCTGCTATGTCCCAAAGTCTCATGTCAATAGTTATCTGACATGCCCAGCAGTAGTTTTGGTCACCAAGGAATCCTTCACATGCAAGTGGCCAGGGTGCTGGTGGAGACCAGATCAGGGCATCAGTTAATGACACCTTTCTGATAGCACTGGTGAGCATTTTTGTATATTCCCTATCCACCTGTCCCATCCACAAGCCCAAGTGCATTATGCATGCATGTGTTGCTGGACTAGCTTCTACAGTATCCCAAGGCTGGAAATCTTAGTCCTGCCCCATGGATAGGTGAGCTAGCAAAAACATTGTTCAGCTTGTACCCTCCTGGACAGCTCCTGAAGGAAAAGGTACACTGACTGAACCTGGGACACCTGAGCCACAGTCAGGGCTTCATCCCTCTGCACCCCAGCGATAGATTACTACCACAGTTACAGTATAATACAATACAATAAAATACAACACAATTCTTACTTACAGTAGCAGCACTTTTCCCATCTGGTAGGAGTGCAAAGAAGAACGATAGAGTGAAGTTCTGGGAAAAGTAAGAGGTTAATGGGGTAAAGGCATAACCAAATGTCAGACAGACAGAGTATATGATAAAAAGTGAAAATAAATTACATGACATAAGCAGAAATGTGGACAGGAGGAACTGGTACCTGGCTAAGCAGCACACAGGGTTAATATAATAATTTTATTCATTTAATAATTAGTTAACCTCATAAGATCAAAATGCCTCTTTTGAGGTGCAATCCTACAGCGGAGTCTGATTAAGTGGTTTGCTCAAGGTCACATGGTTTGCAAGTAGAAACTGATGGAATCAAACCACAGACCTCAGAACAACACTTGTTAGCAGATTATACTCTTAACCCTCTGAGTTAAAATTATAGAGTGTTTTGAGCTCCTTAAATACTGTGTGGCATTGAGCAAGTCAGGTAAGCACACCAAAACTATCATATTAACTGTGAAAAGAAGCACTTGATTTTACCTGTCTAAAAATACAACATGAATCTACAAAATGTTATACAGTTATCTGGGGTTAAGTGTACAGTATGTACAACAGGTGAGAATGATGAATTAGAAGATGAAGCAAGACTGCCAGGCTGGAAATATAGTGTGCATCTATGTATTCTATGAGTATGACCGGTGTGTGACTGGTCCCCTTGTTACAATAGCTAAGATAATACATTTAGCACATCTGGGGTTTATGATGGGTCCCCCTGGTTACAATAATTAAGATAATACACTTATGAAGAAAATATGTGCAATGAAAATTGAAGCCAAAATCCAGGAAGTCACACATGGAACAACAAATGGAGAAAATGCTGTGGTACCACTTAGATGCTAACTTGTGAGCGTCTTCACCACATCTGCTAGCAGCTAACCAGGCTGAAGTGGTGTTGAGAAATTCAATCTAACTGTAAGAAAACACTGTTTTATACAGAACTGATGTGGTACATTGGTGTAAAGATAAGGAGAGTATGTGTGCTTTCTTCTGATACTATACCTGAAGTTCACCAGTGGGAATGCTGACAGAATTGTGTGATTCTATACAGTTACTGATGGTCATGAGTTATAGCAGGTATGTGACTGGAGGTATTGTGTTTGTCAGGCAGTCATACAAAGCAATGCAGCATATCAAAACCCATAGCCCAAGACAAGACGGTATGTATATACTTTGAAATAGGTCATCTCTGTATTAATTAAAAAATGTGCTGTTATGGTATTGTTGTTGTTCATTCAGCTTTTATCAATGTTTATCACTTACTTTTGTTATATGTTTGTTACTTATGTGTACTGTTATCCTGTTTTCCAATATTGCACACACACAAAAGAAATGTGTTTTATACAAGATCACCAGAAAAGTACCGTGATTATTACCAGAAGTGTAGAGGTGGAAAGGAAATATGTAAAATGTTAATTAAAGGGGAAAAATATGTCAGTACAACCTTTTCATCTCCTGCCAGAATCTTTGACCTAATCTGGAGTGCACAATATGGGAGAGAGCAGATTTTATCTGTGCGGCTTGTAGAAGAATCTATGGATGATCACTATATGGTAAATGCTTCAGAGGGCAAATGAGAGGGTTACAGTCTAAATAGATGGATGGGGTTAAAAGCTCAGTCTGGACCATTTCTTTCTTCATCCTAGATATTTTCTAGCAAGTACAAATGTGTAGTGGTGGGTCTATCATCTAGGCAGACATAGAAATGATTTGTGCTGTTGATTGCATTCCAGCAATTACAGTGTTTGTTATGGCCTTAACTCCAGCTCTGGTGGCTGACGTGAGGCCCTGTTATCACAGGAGTATCCTATGTCTTCCTGATACATTTGCATTTTCCCACACACGTTTATGATGGCTACTGACACTGGCATGGGATCTCCAAACCGATATCATTTGCTCCTCAGCTATTAGTGCTGTGCAAAACTCTGTTCTTATGGTACTAACTGGTAACTAGAACCATTGCCTCACTCACCTCAGGATGGGCAACTCAGCATAAGCAGTTCATTTTCCTCCTCTTCTGCTGGCTCTTTCACCACCTGAGCGACAATTTAAACCTAGGTCCTTTAGACTGTAGTCAGAGTTTTGTCTTTTGTTGTCCATACCTTATGCTTATTTGACTACAAAATTATCTCCCTCTCCTCTTTCATTGCTGTTGTTACTAAGTACAAAAGAAAATCATGTCATCATCATCATCATCATCAACACTCTCTTCCCCATTTGACATATGGGATCTGGGTGCAGAGCCAAATGTTACCATTTCTCTCTCAATTTGATGCCAATCTCCTACATTCTTCAATAGTCATGCCTGACTGACATAGGTCTTCTTTCACACAATCCATCCAACTCTTTTCTGGATGTTCTCCTTTCTTCTTGCCTTCTTCCTGTCTATCCCAAATATTCTTCACCATATTGTCTTCCGCTTTTAGCACATGAGCCCAAACCACCATAATCTTTTCTCTGTGACCTTCTCTGCAACTGGAGTTACTTTGGCTTCTGCTCTGATGTCCTCATTTCTTCATCTGTCCCACAGTGTGCATCCTACCACCCAACTCAGGCACTTTATCTCCAGCACCTCTAGCTTCCTCAGCCGCTCTGTCTTTACTGCCCAGGTTTCTGTACCATACAGTAGTACTGGTTGAACCACTGTTTTGTATAATTTACTTCTCAGCTTCTTTGGCAATCTGATGTCATATTCTACCCCTGATACTCTGTGCCAGTTGGCTACAGCCCCTCTGATTTTAGCTTTTACCTCCGCATTCAGACTTCCCGTCTCCTCAGCCACCCTTCCCACATATAGCTATTAACCTGCTGGTCTATTTTCTCTTCTATCTCAGTTCTCAGCTTCTTCAGATTTTGGCTATTTTCTAGCATTACAACTGCCTTATCTGCACTTAGTTTCATCCCATGTGCCTTCAATGTTGCATTCTGTTAGACTATCCTTTGCTGAAGTTCTTGCTCAGAGTTTGCCTGAAATACCACATCATTTGTATAGAGCAACTTTTTTGATCTATCCTCTCTGGCCTGCTTGCTAATGTAGTCGATCATCAGCACAAACAGCAGTAGGCTCAGAGCTGAACACTGATGCACACCTGCTCTCAATGGGGACCCCCTCTGTGAGGCCGAACATTGTTTGCACTTGAGTCATTGGTTCCTTGTATATAGTCTACACTAATTTTATTACCAGTGTTCCTGGGACTTCAAACCACAACAGAATGCCCAAATCAGCTTTCTTGGGACCTTGTTTTATGCTTTCTCCAAGTCTAGAAATGCCTAGTTGGACTCTTCCTGATCTCTAGCTTCTTCTCAACTATCTGTCTCACTGCAAACATCGGGACAGTTGTGCTGCATCCTGATCTGAATCTTAACAGCTCATCTCCATCTTACTTTCTGCTGCTCTGCATATTCATTTATCAATCACCCTATTTAGCACTTTCATGCAGTGTGACAGGTGTCTGATACCTCCGTACTGTCTACATTTGTGGATGTCTCCTTCATTCTTGTACACTAGCTCTAGTATGCTTACTCTCCAGTCATCTGGGATATGCTTTTCACTTCATACTGCTATGAGTACCCCCAGGAGCCACTTCTCCCCATCTCACCCAACATTTTGATCATATCTGCTATGATCTCATCTGAGCCTGTGACTTTCCCTGACTTTGTTTTCCTAAGTGCTGTTCTTACCTCTTCTAGGGTGGGCTCCTCCTCTTCTTTCATTTTAGGCTATGTCTTGGGAAGTACAGTTTTCATGGGGTTTTTCTTCACTCAGAAGCTGCTGGAAGTACTCCTTTGATTTGCCTTTGATGGCCTGTGGACTGGTGAACAGATTGTTGCTGGTATCTCAATTTAAAAAGTGTCTGATGACTTGCCATCTACCGAGTCACTTTCCAGAAGCTTGTAGAGTGTCTCTGATGCCTTGTTTGTTTGCTATTACAACTCTTTTCCTAGACTGTCAGCCAACCAGCATTCCTTCTTAGCCTGACCCATCTTTTCACTCTCCTACTTGTTCCTGTACACTTTTATTTTCTGATAAAAATAACAGTTTTGTAAGCTATAACCTACATCCAAAATATGGAGTGCCCACCCAGCCAACCAGTGTTGCTCTTGAGCTGACTGCCCCTACAACAAAGTATCTTTAGAAAGCCCTCTCAGTCTCATGATCTCAGCTGCTTATACTAGTGAGCCATAGACGATCATTCGAGGAAGTTCTTCCCTAAAGTTTAAGTCTCCCTTCTTTCCTATGTATCTTTCTGCTTAGTGCACAGTGCACTACCTAGAATTTTTAACCCCTTTTTACATCTTCCATTTAAAATCTGCAAAATGGAAAGTAAACCTACTCCCCCCACACTTTTTGCCATCCTCATAGTTTTAGGTATATTAGAACAGTGCAGCATCTGCCTTATACTCACAGATATCAAACTCTTGCTAGTGCTGTAAATAGTGGTGTTGGTGAGATGTTCAAATATTTAAGAAAAATGGATGCCAAATTCTCACAAAAAAATAAAAAACAGACTGTGAACATCACGCTAATACATCACAAACTACCCAGACTTGAAAAATAATATGATGTCATATACTGATTCTGTAAAGTAGTCCTTGCTTAAGCCTACTGTACCCATAAGGATTAATTCTCAGCAAAAATCAAAATCAAATATTGCATCACATAATACCTCACCTTTAAGAAAGAACCACCATTAGACAAAGGGCCTCAATTCCAGTACGCAGAAACACTCCATGTACAAAACTGTTGTAGTGATTGGTGACTCCATAATGAAACACACCAATTCTTCACTCACAAGGCTGGACAAAGACAAGATAACACTAAGTTGCCTGCCAGGTGCCAGTATCTCAGACATCTCAATGGCCTTTAGGACCCTTGTACCAGACAAATATAACTACAACATGGTAGTTGTGCATGTGGGGGTGAATGACTTGGGGCAAAAAACCCTGAGAAAGATGTAGAGAGACATGTCTCAGCTCTCTATACATTACAAATGTAGTTAAGACCCTGATACTTAGCAGAATCCTGACTTCTCCAGAAATGATGTGCAGGTACAAATTAAAGATGATTGGCTTCGGCAAGTGGCTAAATAATTAGTGTCATTCTAGGGAGATCTGGAATGTGTCAGCATGGAATGAGATACTTGACAGTCCTACTTGCTTTGCAAGGGATTGTTTGCATCTCTTGTTCAAAGGCTTCCACATAATGGCTAAAGCTCTTTCTGCCACCATAGAGCCTTTTTAAGGCAAAGTTCAATTAATTTACATTCCAACATAGCAAGCATATCAGTATCAAAACAGGATCAATTTAAGGTGGCTGTGCTCAATGCCATACGTCTAACCAATAAGCTGCCACCTTGTGGTACTCGTGCATTTGGAAGGCATCCATACATTTGTAGTCACTAAAACATGATTTAAAAGCCCAAGCACGCCATCCTTTCCTGAGTTTAATGCCTACCATGCCTTTGGACCCAATGGCAACTGTGCTAGTGTGTCCATATTTGTCAGAGACAATATTACATAAGAACTCCATCATTCTGGCAGACTTTAACTATTCATCAATTGACTGGAGTACCTACACTCACAACACAGGCTTTATACACATGGTTTTAGATATAATAAATAAAAATTGAATGCACCAGGTTGTTATTAGCCTAGTGAGAGGGCAACATCTTCTTGTCCTGGTACTTACAATGCATTGTCATCATGCATACCTCTGCAGGTACTGTAATTCCTTCTCTGAGTAAGTCAGACTATAAGCTAGTAACCTTTTCCCTCCTATCTAAACGTTCAAGTGACAAATTACTTTTCCATCTTCACATAGAATAACAGATTTATATCTTCACATGAGGAACTCTGCATTGTTATACCAACAGTTTTTTATTCATTTTAAGTTAGTGATGGTCAAAGGACAGAACTGTAAAATCTACTTTATGTCAATTAACAAGCAAAGCTCTAATCAGTGTGGCTGCTTGTATCATGAACAGATCCCTCCCCAGTTAATATGAAGAAAGGAAGTGTCCACTGAAATCTAAGTATGTGTAGACTTTTACATGGCTACCATTTATTTATTTATTTATTTTTTATTTATTTTACATTTGTTGGCCGGGATTGTCTGAATGAGTTGAAGAGCCCTTTTTCAGCAGAGGCCTGGGGAGGAAAGCTCCAACATATTAAACAATTTTCATTATAAATTAGCATTAAACAGCAATGTTACAGGATTATTACAAGGTATTAAGTAGCAATACAATGTTATACAGTGTCAATAATCAGGAGTATAGCATAACTATTTCAAGATGTATAAAAAGAAATATGTCATTAAGATGAGTATAGTTTTTGGGGTAAGTGGTTAAAAACCCAGTTTTATCATGATGCAGTTGCATGAAGACAAGACAATTACAATAGAATGTTTCTCTGAGGCAATTTGCTTAATAGATTTTAGAAGACAGTGGAAAGAGTAGTCAAGAAAGATTAGAGAGAGCTAGTGAGAAGAGTGAGTTAAGGGCAGAAAGTAGATTAAGGTATGAGATGTAGGGGATGTTAAGGCGGGAGAGTGCAGTGGCAGGACCAGTGACTTTTAAAGTGCTCTTTGTTGGCTGTCTTAAATTATTTAGGATGTGTACAGGTCCATGAAGACCATGAAGATTGAAGATTTGTACCATTATGGTACTAATGGAATATGATGTTCTGGATATCGTAACAGTCAGTGCACTGAGGTGTAGATTCGTAGCGGCAACCAGAAGGTGGAATCCAAGCCCCGGCAGCTAAGCATGCATGTGTGAAATGTGTTAGAAACTGAATTCACATTGCATATCCCTTGGAAAGCAGCAGGGTTAAAGGTACAACAAAAATACACAGGACTCACACTGTGGCACAGGGGATTCAGATATAAGATTCTGAAAAGTTTGAAAGGCGTACATTCTACAGTAGGTCAGAGTAAGAGACTGACAGGCAATGAATTGTACAAGGTGAATGAGCTGGGACCACCACTCCTGAATCAATGTGACAGTGTACGGGGCCTCACAATAATACACACCAAGATATGCTCTTCTGTACAGAGCTAATTCTTATGCTGTAAGATACAGAGAGGAAGAGACAAAACTAATTCATGTCCTTTCAAAATGTTCACATGTTCCAGATGTGAGAAGTTGTCTTAGCAAAACAGATGTACTGCAGATATCCTACAACAATGAAGTCTCTTTCATGTCATCCCATTCTTCCTTGTCTGACAGCTATCTTCATCACAGAAAAACCTGCAGTTCCACTTGTTGTTGATTAGTCTGCAGTATTTGGGCTGTGTTTGTCTTTCCATGATCTGGAATCTGGCCAATTCACCTTGCACTGTTACAAAACTACTTAGGTATTTTATTCCAGAGTGAAACATTCATCTTTAAAACAGTGACAGACAGAATACCAAGCACTGGTCTAACACTAAATTCAGACAACATAAAAAGGGAAACCATGTCTGTTTGCTTGGGAGTAGCATGACTTCACCCATAGATTCCTGATTTCCTGAAAGCCAACAGAATAAGTACATATCATAAACATAGCATGTTTAGGACAACATGCCATAAAAACATCTCAAATACCCAAAGGATATATAAAGAAGGAATTTCTGATGTTTTAACTCTGGTCTTTATATTTTCCCTCATGTCATGCAGTGTCTTTCCTGCCCTAGAATATGTTTATGTGGAATTACAGAGACTAGCAGGGTAAAGTAATAGTTCAGAGAAGAAGCATTTCCAATGCTCCTCTGTAGCCAAGCATACTAATTAATATTTATTGCACCTGTCAAACCAATAGCCGTGGTCAATCCATTGCCGCAGCAGTTCAATGGGAGGCTGGGCACCATATTTCTCCTTGGCAGGCATGTTAAGGTCATCAACAAAAACAAACACCTTCTTTCTTGCTGGGGCTCCATAAATGCCTTTCCGTTTTCTGAAAACAACAAAAAAACAAAAGTAACATTTACTTCTCTATATATACATTTATACAGATACATATGTATTCAAAATGTAGAAAAAAAAGCATATTAACAAATGATGTATCTGCTTTATGAGCATGGTGACAAATTCATTTAAATTCACAGAAGACAGTGGTCATTCATCACACCACAGGTTAATCAGGGGCAGTCACAGTAAACTATGGTGAAGAAAACAAATATATGAGGCTATTACAGCAAATGTCTTTATTAAATTATGAAAGTCGAGGAAATAAATCGAGTGATGAAACAAAATGTGATGCCACAGCCTTTCTTCTATTAGACACGCACGGCGTCAAGATAAAATATGTCAGAGATTAACATCATAATTACTAAGAAACTATTACTGTTGATGTTTTCGACATATTAATAATTTGCTCCAGTTGTTAATCTTTATAAATACATTTTAAAAATCACAGATTGGGCATTAATGAAAAATAGCTTTTACGTGAAATGAAATCTACAACAGCTGATTATATAGTATTCATATTTTTTTATCTCTGGTACTGCAATACTGTGAAATAATTCATGTTTTTCACTCACACCAAGTCTCTGATTTAAAAAAAAATGCCACATTCCACTTTCTGATATAAGAACCACAGCTGTGACATATTGCAGAGATGTAACATATTTCTAAGGGCAGTTTCAAAAGTCTACATGGACTATACTTTTTATGGGGATGATCTGGCTCTGAGGCACTTCCTGCTCAATTGAAAGAGTGGAGACAATTCAAGGGGTCAATATAAAGGAGTTTAAAAACTTTTATCTTCTGTCAAACCATTTATATAACCATTACAGTTAATATTAGTTTTCATTTGGTTTGCTGCTGTCTGGATTGTTATATTGTAACGTATTGCAAATAAATGCTTATGTGTTGTACTATTTCTTGTAAGCTTATTTTGTGGATACCAACTACCTTAGCCTCTAGCATTATGTACCCCTTTACAAATAGCAGTCACTGCTTGGCAGGGTTAGATGTCTGACACACCATGGCACATCCTTTTAGTTTTGGGGGAAGAGGAAATAATTTTAAATTGCATGTTTAGATACATAACAAAATGCCAAGGACTGCATGGCAATGCTGAACTACCGTGGAATTTCTAGCATGCATTGTATTCCTATTTATATTGCCTTTTATGCTATTTTATAACTTTTCCGTCTTACAAAACTGGGACTGACAGCCAGTGCAAAACCTACATTATGCCTATTCTTGAATACAGGCTCACCAAACAGAAGATTAAAACAGTCATCCCTTTCAACCTTACAAACTTTACAAGGGTTTCCAGAAAATGAACGATTCATTAATTACATTTGTTTTCATAAGAGTACTGCCTCAGGGTAAAAAAAAACACTTCATTGTAGTTTTGTAGTCCACTGAGAGAAAGAATGATCCCTGATAAGACGTGATGAAAGCAGTCCCCATTTATCCACACGGTCCTTGACCACTAACTTATGCTGTTGTGCCACTACATTTCCATCAGGGGTAAATGTGCCAAACAAATAGTGATCATTAGGAAGATTTTATGATTAATAATGATCTGTAAATTTTTGTATTCACTGCCCACTATAATCCAACTGTGAAAGACGACATCTATAAGTTACAGATTTGGGTGTTCAGGCATGCCTGATTTTTGGGTTGGTGGAGCAGGGTAAATGTATGTCTGAGATGGACATGCTAACATACAAGGTCTAGTAGCAATGACAGTGTTAAAAGAGCAGCCTCATGATCTCCTTTACAAAAGCATGCAGACTATTACAGTATGTAAAGTGCTCCATTCAGGATGTTGGGAAGCAGACTTGATTTAATTGATCACACAATGCTGCGGAGTTGTTTGGTTTTCATCTGGGAGCCTGTTTTGTTATTTAGTGGTGCAGAAGTGCTTACAATTTTTTGTTGTCACTGTCTTCATTCATAAGCACACATACACCGTTCTTGCTCAAAAGACTGCTTGCAGCCATGAACAGAAGTCCCACCCTCCTAGTAAGCTTGATTTGAAGTTTTTGTGCAAATCCCGCTAGGTATAGTGATGTGCTTAAGTCTACATTCATTTTAGGAAAGAAAATCTGTCTGGTTTTAAGAATCATAAGAATCATGCCTAAGCCTCATTATATCTATGAATGGGATTGGTTGTTTATTACTTGAATATTCTGTGCCTAGAATTAGGAATCTTATTTCAAAGGGTTTAGTTTTACTATTACAACATAAACAACAAGACATAAATGTGTGAACATGAGAGAATTCAAAAAAGAAAATGAAACAAATGAGTATAAATGCATAAAACAGATAATGATTGAGAACAGTATGATTCTGCACAGGACAATATCCCTTTGTCTATGTCCAGAAACAATGTATGGTATGTACTACAAAAAAAATTGCTATAGTGTGCAAAAGGGAAAAAAACACAATTCAGATACATAGTGTATGATAGCCAAGGAAAAACAAATTGCACATGCATGTACTTAAGGGAATTAAAAAGAGAATAGATACAATGAAAAAGAAGAAACACATACTTGTTTATATAGAGTAGGCAAGAATGACAACAAAAAAGCAAGAAATAATGGTAAGAATTCTTAATCAAGAGGTAATGATGTTGATAGGTTCAAGGACATTTATTAACATAGAAACACACAAAAATGGAAGACCTCAAAAATATCAAACCAAAAACGTAATCAAATCCTTGTTGCACTGACTGCATGAACCACACATATAAGCTCCCATTTTTGTATCTTATTATTCTTCTTAATCTTATGATTTTCAAGAGACTCTTTAATATTCTGACCTCTCTGACATATTATACAAGGTCTTCTACCAAATGTATTAGAAATACACATTAAATGGGGGTAAAAATATTTGGAAGCATCCAGATGTGAAATTAATGTGGCTTACCATAAAACTGATATTATGATTTACAAATTATTAATACAAAGTTCTACTACTAAAAATATATATGAATTGTTTTTAAAAATGGATCACCCAGTTCTTCTATAATCAGCATTCCAGTGGTACATGAATCTATAGAGTCCCCACCCCACCCCAAGACCAGTGGTAGAATCTGATGTATCAAAAACACAGCCTTTGGCTATATCTTTTTATAGGAAACTTAAGTATTTTGTGAAACAGAAAAAAAATATCTTTTAAGAAATTCTTGTGATTTGTTGAGACTTGTGACTGCTGATATATAAAGGGATGATTTAAGTTTTGTCACAATTAAGTTTTGTCACGATTAATTTTGTCAATCTGTTTTCTGGGATACACCATCAAGTGGGATTGAAATGGTTTGAGAAAGCTTTAGTAGTATGCAATTTTATAAACAACCAGGATTTAGAATTTGTTTTGGAATTTATGGAACTAATCTTAAGTAATCATTTTCTGCACATTGAAGGTGAATTTTATAAACAGGTCCAGAGTGTGACAATGGGTATTGCAAAGCCTCTTTGGGACCGCTCTTGTTTGGCATCTACTTCTCTGAAGTACAGGCCAATACTAAGGGACTCTGGTTAACAAAGTTCGCAGATGACTGGAAACTGGGAGCCATTATTGAATCCCCAAATGATGTGGATATTCTACAAAAGGGCCTTACAGAAACAGATGCTTGGTGCCAGAGCCATGGGCTCAAGCTCAATGCTAAGAAATGCATAGTTATTCCCTTTCGGAAAAAAACATGTACACATGAATTACCACATAGGTGTCAGTACACTAAATACTGAAAGTGTGATAAGATACTTAGAGACACAGGTGGACAGTGGTCTCACCTTCAATAACCACATCACCACAACAGTCAGGAAATCCTTCTATGTGGCATACCTCATCACTAAGTTCTTTTCATTCAGAAAAAAGGAGGTCATTATCCCACTGTACTCATCCCTCATTAGGCCCATTATAGAATACAACACCCCATTTGGTATGTACCTCTCAAGACATCTGCAACAACTGGAAAGGCTGCAGAAATACCTCACTAAAAGAATCACAGGCCTAAAGCAGATGCCCTATACTGACAGTCTAAAAAAACTCCAGCTATACTCTGTCGCATATCGTCTACTCAGAGGCGATCTCTGCTTAACATACAAGGCCATGTCAAACCCAGAGCTGTTGGACATGTTACACTTAAAGAAATCCCAATCCCTCAGAGCCACACGCTCCATGGATTTAAATATTGTCATCACAAATGAACAAAACATGCTGGAGGGATAGGTTCCTGACCCAGAGACTCCCTAGACTCTGGAATAGACTGCCCATACATGTCAAGCAGAGTGCCTCTTTGGTCCTCTTCAAAAGGAACCTTGACAATTGGATGGGAGATAGGAAATTCACCCCGTGGATCACATCAGTTGCCCTGCTAGACAGGGGTCTAGGGAAGTAAATATTGTGGGAAGAAATACCAGGGAATTGTTATGGTTAGGCTTGTATAGGCCTTAGGGCCAATAGCCTAGTACCAACCTATGAACCTATAAACCAAAATGGTCATATGGACTTGGGAGAAAAAAATATATCTTTAATTCCCCATTTTCTAATTGCTGTCCATTATACAAAAGAATTTCTAGATGGCTTATGTTTATTTTGGATAGATTCATATGGAGTACTTACATTGGCCTACTTCCTTTTTGAGATTTACTCACAATTTTTTTGATGAGGAAATCCATTATTTAGATATTAAACTAGTGAAGAGTAAGGAAGGAAAAACCTTTCAAATGAGGCATAAATCATAAAGATACATTCTTAGATGCTTAACTTTATTTTAAAAGGAGCTATCCTTACCATCAAAAGAAAAATGTAGTAAAAGGCCAGTTAGTTATACCAGCATGGATGACTTCAGATTTTAATAAACTTATGCAGTAATGTGAGGTTATATAATATGTAATATGTTTTTGTGGGGTTTATATCATTTGAGTGAATGCTTAATTGAGCGAATCGCTATTTGTCAAACTGTATTAAGTGAAAGCTCAATTAAGCGAATGCTTATTTGTGGGAAGAAATACCAGGGAATTGTTATGGCTAGGCTTGTATAGGCCTTAGGGCCGATAGCCTAGTACCAACCTATGAACCTATAAACCAACATGGTCACAAGGACATGGGAGAAAAATATATCTTTATTTCCTCATTTTCTAATTGCTGTCCATTATACAAAAGAATTTCTAGATGACTTATGTTTATTTTGGATAGATTCATATAGAATATTTACATTGGCCTACTTCCTTTTTGAGATTTACTCACAATTTTTTTGATGAGGAAATCCATTATTTAGATATGGAACTAGTGAAGAGTAAGGAAGGAAAAACCTTTCAAATGAGGCATAAATCATAAAGATACATTCTTAGATGCTTAACTTTATTTTAAAAGGAGCCATCCTTACCATCAAAAGAAAAATGTAGTAAAAGACTAGTTAGTTATACCAGCATGGATGACTTCAGATTTTAATAAACTTATGCAGTAATATGAGGTTATATAATATGTAATATGTTTTTGTGGGGTTTATATCATTTGAGTGAATGCTTAATTGAGCGAATCGCTATTTGTCAAACTGTATTAAGTGAAAGCTCAATTAAGTGAATTCTCAGTTAAGCAGATTTTTTCCCAGGGAAAAGACATGATTGGCCATCATCGGGTATTTGTCGTTTTCCCCACTGTAGTGTGATCTCGGTGTTGGTATATTTAGTTACAGGTGTGTGTGGGGGGGTACAGCCTCCCACTTTGCAGAGTTTTAAATTTAGTTTAGTTTCTTCAGATCAGTAGGTGGTCAGCTATTTTTTTTCCCTGGGAAATGTTTTGCTTAACCAAGCATTTGCTTCTCTGAGCTTTCACTTAATACAGTTTGGCAAACAGCGATTCGCTCAATTAAGCATTTGCTCAAGTGATATAGACCTGTTTTTGAGAGGTGCCATCCACACTGCTTTACTAGAGATTAAAAATGAGGTAATTGAGGGATGAGGCACTAAGTATATCCCAATAATGGATAAGGGTATTGATTTCTTGTTCCTTATTTGGGTTAATGAAAGTAATATTGAAAGAACTTTAGTTTTAAGGTATAATCATGACTTCAGAAAAAAATAAGAATATTATGGAGAAATATTGGAGTTTGTGTTCCAATTTCCCTTATATTTCTAATACATTTGGTGGAAGATCTTATATAATATGTCACGGAGGTCAGAATATTAAGGAGTCTCTTGAAAAATCATAACAGTAAGAAGAAGAAGATACAAAAATGGGAACTTACAGGTGTGGTTCATGCAATCTGTGTAAGCATATGGCTAACATGGATCATATTTATCTACAGGGTCATGATCACAGCATCAGACCTACCAAATATTTAAACTGCAGAAGCAAAGACATTATATATGTAACATTTTGTAAAAATGTCCATCTTTCTATGCAGGGAAAACAAAATGAAGTTTAAAGAAGAGAATTTATGAAAACTTATATATGACATTAACCATCAAAAGTGCGCAAATGCTTTGTATAAGCACTCAAAAGTTCACAGGAAAGGTCTTTTCATGTTTTTTTTTAGGTGATGTCATGGCCAATGTTAGAGGTGGTCTCTGGGAGACAAAATTGGAATATAGAGTTGATCTGGGAATTGAAATTGGATGCAGGCAATTTGCTTGGCTTGAATGACAATATAGCTATTTCGACTGTTTTAAAATTAAAAGAAGCTAGATTATAGGGGTACACTGAACTTATTTATTTTAATTATTTATTTAAACTATTCATTTAAATGTGCATTTTTAGTAATGTGATATCTAACCGAATTGCATTTGTGATGCATATGTGAAAAATATTACTGTATTTTTAAGTTGCAGATTTGGTTTTGTTTTTTTGACATTTATTAATATATTTGAAATAACATTTATATAAAGCTAATGCCATAGACAATGTTGTTGAAACCAAGTGCACAAATATATGTTTATAACTCAGTCATTTCTCTCCCTGTGATATGTTGCTTTAAGCTGTAAGCAAAAATGAATAAAAAAGTGACAAAATAAATTTTCAATGTATGCTGAAGCTTGGTCAGATCTCTTGAGTTACTCTACAGTCAAGTCAGCATAGTGATAAAAACACAGAAGGACATCAGCTGAAACTCTAGCAAAAGAAACAGACTAAGTAATCCGTTATCTCTGCCATAAGTGTAGAGCCTACACAGACCCAGTCCTGTCAGACCTATTACACATCAACAAAAGTCCAATGGTAGCATAATAACCTAATCAAGGGATGTCAATTTTAACATAAACTGGATATGTTAGAAGGAGATATCTGTCGCAGAGAATACAGCTTCTATGGAACCACCTTTCATTCTGCGTAAAGCAAAGTACTTGGTTAACTCTATTCAAATGAAATATGGATGACTAGGTGGGAAAAACTAAGCTTACTCCATGCTTAGCACTGTAATCCTTGTAAATGCCCCAGCATATCCTGTTCTCCCTAACTCTGAGTTATCCATACACAAAGTATAAGGGCTACAAAACTACCATGGGAATATTATGCTACCATGGGAATATTATGCTAGGCTTCTTAAGATCCTCGCAGATCAATAGTGTAGTAAATACCTATGAATTTATTAAGGGATTGTACCCACATGTTTGAAGAAGCTAGAAAGCTGAAAACCTATTAGGTGAAGTTAAAAATATACCAAAGTATAATACATAAATAGACCAGCTATATAGAATATTTGATTTTATTTTTATTACATCTGTTTATTAGGGTACTGCACTGATCATAGCTTTCCATTTGAAGGTACTACCTAGGTGAAATAATTCACAAGGGGGAAAAAAAGTAGAACAGAGGGGCAGCAAACTGAACACATCAAAATCAGAACAGAAAGCAACAATATATAGATGCAGCAACAATTATGAGAGAAATGTACAATTTACATGATTACATTTCAGGTTTACTTCATGGTGGAAATGCTTAGGGGTAATGAGAGTTAGGGCAGGTAATGCTGGGAGATGTGGATTTAAGAGTTAATATCTTTTCCTCTAAGAAGGAAAGAAATTAGAAAAATGACGGGTTATCTCATCTTAATTATTCGGCCTCATATATAGTTACAGCCCCAATATATAAGTAACTTAGATGAGAATATGCATTCTCATCTAAGTTACTTATATATTCTTATGGTCAAGACCATATGAAAGAAATTTTGAAACTTCAAAATGTAAATAAAAACAAAAAACTTTTTTTTTTTTTACGTTTTTGCAGGGGGGCAAGCCCTCCTGCACCCTGCACACTCCCTGCTAATTAAATATATCAACTCCGAGATCGCACTACAGCAAGGAAAACAGTAAATATATCGTTCTGTGCTGTGTGACAATCCATTTAAATGGTTTGAAGTTTCAAAACTTCACTCATGATATCAGCCATAAGAAATTCAAAGTTATGAAACTGAAATTTAGAAGTAGACCCAAACACACACACACACACACACACACACATATATATATATATATATATATATATATATATATATATATATATATATATAAATAGGTTTACAATTAAATACACCAAAGTCACTGCTGTCGCCCTGCATGTGGTCAAAAGGAAGTTTTCAAATGGGCAGAATGTCGACTCAAAATACATTGATGACACTACAGTGAATGGGTAGTGTAGTTCGAGTATCTGAGTAGGGCATTGTGCACTAAGATCGCATTTCAGTGAGAAACAGGGAATCAGCCCATTTCCTCATTGTAGTGCGATCTCAAAGTTGGCATATATAAGTTGCAGTGGGTGTGGGAGGTGCAGTCTCCTACATGGGCAGTGCAGGGGCTTGCCTCCCTGCAAAATAGTAAAATACATGGTGTGTTGACTATGTAATGTCATGGTACGTGAAGGTGCATAACATGAGTGATCGATGTCATCTACTGCTATGTCAAATACATCGAACTACAGGTATCCATGTATTTAGTTTCGACCTGGCTGGAATTTCACTGTTCCGGATTCAGGATTTCAGGTTGACCATGTGACAGGTCGACCCATGCAGTTTCCAGGTTTCAGTAGTAAACCTGAAAAATATATACATACATATATTAGAAAAAAGACCAAGTAAAGCAAAAGTCTTCAGTGGATAATACTTTAAACCTTCTGTAGTGAAGATCATGTGATGTATGCAAATACCCACATAAAGATATACCAGGATTTCAGCTACTTGGCTTCTGTATGACCAAGAAATTTTACATTTAGTTTTTTTTTAAAGTTGTTACTGGTTCATAGGTTCATAGGTTCATACTAGGCTATCTGCCCAAGGGCATTTATAAGCCTAGCCCATAGTTATGTGGCTTTCGCCACCCCTTTAGTTTGAATAAAAACTATGCCTATCATTTTTCTGTGCCTCTGTCAAGCAGTGACACTGAAGTAATCCCTGGGGTATATCTGCGATCTCCCATCCATTGGTCAAGATTCCTCTTGAACAAGGCCAGCGAGGTGCTCTGCCTCACATGTACTGGGATTTTTGTTCCACAGCATAGGAGTCTCTGGGTGATGAATCTGTCCCTCCAGCACGTTCTATTTATAACCGTGTCAAGGTTTAAGTCTCCCGCCCTTGTGGTTCTGAGGGATCTAGATTTTTGAGGTGAAGCATATTCATCAAATCTGGGTTTGACATGGCCTTATATGTCAGGCACAGGTCACCTCTGAGCAAGCGGTATGAGACTGAATAAAGCTGGAGTTCTTTCAGTCGGGCAGCATAAGACATATTTTTGAGACCCTTTATCCTTTTGGTGAGGAACTTTTGGGGCCTTTCAAGCTGCATCAGGTGTCTGGTCAGATACATTCGAGCGGGCATTGTACTCAATCATAGGTCTAATGAGTGATGAGTACAGGGGACGATGACCTCCCTTGATCTAGATGTGAATCCCTTCATGATCAGGTGGGCGATATAGAAGGTTTTCCTAACTACTTTAGCAACATGAGTGTCAAACGAAGACTACTGTCAACTTGGGTCCCCAGATCCCTGATGACTTTTCTGTGCTCAGTGGATTGTCACCTATATGGTAGCTAGGGGTAACCTTGTTTTTCCCGAAGGGTATGACTATGCATTTTTTGGCGTTTAACTTCAGGCCATGGCTCTGGCACCAGTTATCCTTTTCTGTGAGGCCCTTCTGGAGGATATCTGTGTCAGATGTGTTTTCGACTATGGCCCAGTTTGCAGTCATCTGCAAACTTTGTCAGCCATAACCCTCCTGTGTTTGCTTGTACTTCAGAAAAGTAGATGCCGAACAAGAGTGGACCCAGGACTGAGCCCTGTGGGACACCACTTGTGACAGGCTTTGAGTCTGACATGGCTCCAGCAACTCTGACCCTGTGGGTTCTGTCGCTTAGCCAGTTTGCAACCCATCTTGTGATGTATGGGTTTACATTCAAGCTGATGAGTTTTTCGATGATACCTGAGTGGGGTATTGTGTCGAAGGCCTTTGCCAGATCGAGGTAGGCTGTATGGACTGCCTTTTCCTCATCAATGGCCTTGGTGACTGTCTCGAAAAAGTCAACCAAGTTTAAGAGGCAGGATCTGCCTTTGACAAAGCCAAACTGGGTTGGATCCAAAGTCTGCAAGTTCCCTATGTCTTTATTTATGAGTTCCATTATGATCCTCTCCATGGCTTTGCAGATAAGGCTTGTCAAGCTAATGGGCGGTAATTTCCAGGGTCTGTGGAGGCACCGCCCTTATGAAGTGGGACCACAGTCGCCGTCGCCACTCCTTGGAGTGCGTATCCTGAGGTGAGGCTAAGATTAAACAGCTGTCCTAACTGTGGGTTTAATTCCTCGTTGAGTTCATGAAGCACACAGCCGGGGACACCATCCGGTCCCATGGATGCTGTGTTTTTGCCTTAGTGAGGGCAGTTCTCACCTGGGCGTTGGAGATGTTTGGGGGCTACAATCCTCTGGAATAGATATCTCTCCTTTTGGGGAGGGAGAAGTTTGCACTGAACCTGTCAGCCAGTATGTTAGCAATGTGTGTAGGTTCAGTAATTTTACATCATTTTGAACTAATTCTGAGCATATCTGGGAGTTTCCTCCTAGGTTTCTAACATAGCTAAAGAAGGCCTTATGATTGTCTTTAGAGTCCTTGGCGATTTTTCTCTCAAAATTTGCCTTTGATGATTTTATGAGAGCTCTTAGTTTTTACTTATAATGATCAAAGGTGTCTTACCTTTCAAGGATTTTGCTCTATCTTGTAGTAGCTTCCTCCTTTTGTTGTAGAGCTTGTTTATGGCTGGGGTCCACCAGACTGGACGCTTGCCTTTGGTACAGAGAGTCTTAGTTTTGTTTGGGATTGCCTGATCCATGCAGTCCTGTAGGTGCTGGTAGAAGGCATTTGTAAGTGATTCAGCGGTTTGAGTAATGTTTACCACTGGCTCAGGGGCCTTAAAGGAGACCACACTAGTTTTTAGAAGTGTGAAATCGGCTTTTGAGAAGTTTTTCACTGTGGTCTTTTTGTTTCAGGTGGGGCGGGATGAGGACCTCTAGTGAGATTAGTTTATGATCTGATCTCACCAGTGAGGGGTATACTTCCGGTGTTGAACATTTTGATCCCATGTTCGTGATGATGAGATCAAGTATGTTTTCATCTCTTGTGGGGATGGTGACTAGTTGTTCCATGGCATTTGAGTTTATGAACTCCAGGAATCTTTGGGTTAGAGTGTTCGGGCTTGAGTAGTGTTCCCAGTCTATATTAGGGTAGTTGAAGTCACCTAGTATGATGGTGTTTGGAGATACATTTATCCCCTCCAATGTTTTCAGAAAGGCCATGTGAGGTTCCTGAGTTTGAGAGGGTGGCCTGTAACATGCTACAAATTGCAGAGCAGTCTTGCCTATGGTTAATTGCACCTGGATGGTCTCCGATGCATCGTGCGTTGCCACCAACCTTGAGGTGTGGGTGTCCTTTATGAATATGGACACCCCTCCTTTCTTGGTGTTGTCCGGATTTTGGGGCGGGCATTATGATATGAGGTGAAACCTGTTAGTGCTGGGGTGCTCTCAGGAGCCTTGAACCAGGTTTCTGTCACAGCACAGACATCGATGTTCTCCATATTGAGAAGGGCCTCGAGTGCGTGCATCTTGAGATTGAGACTTCTGGCATTGAGCAGCATTACCCTTAGTTTTTTCCTTTTTGGTGTTCTAGGGTGGTAGGTTTAGAATTTGAGCCTTGCCTAAAAAGGCACTATGGGGTGGCAAGAGCCTTTGCCAATATCCGGAAGCCCAGGGTGACAGGTGCAAGCCGTCCCTTGCGAGCAGCGTGGCTTGTCCAGCATGTCATCCCAGGCAGACAGACATTGGATCCCCTTTGAATGACACCAGAATTTAAGCCAATTATTAAAGCTGATCATCTTATCACTGTATTGTGGCATCATTCTAGGTGAAGGTAGGATACTGCTCAAGGTCAGGGTCATACCTGCCTGGGCTACATAATCAGAGAGCTCCTCGGCGTCCCTTTCATGTAGTCCAAGGAGGTGCGTCTCAGGTCGTTGACACCAGCGTGGACAATGACTGAGTCATACTTGTACCTGCTGTTGAGAGACCTGAGTGCTTGCGTTATGTGGCGGATTCTAGCGCCCGACAGGCAGCTTACTGTGACCTTCTCCTTACTCAGTCTGGTGAGCGGGACGTCAGTGTGTCTGACTATGGAATCACCAATGACAAGTGTGTCTGGCATTTTGTTTGGCCTTAAGGGCTGTGACTGTTTGACACTCTGACTGTGTGGTCTATGTGTTGCATGTGTTGGGTCGTGAGGTGGTAGTTGTTTGGGTGTCTGCTTTGGTGGCCTCTGCTGTTTTGGTAAATTTTTGATCAGAGGCTCCGAGTATGTCTTTGTGTGAGTATGTGTATGATTTGAAGTTGTGATGGTACCATGTGTGACTGGGTATGTATTGTGTGTGGTTGCCTTCTCCTCCTGTCTGGTCTTGCCAGTCCTATGTTGAGAGAGCTCAGCCTCCAGTTTGGCCGTATAGTTGCATCTCTCATGTATTTGTGTTTTGTGGGAGAAGGAGAGGATTGTCTGTGTACATGAGGCAATTGTAACATTGCCTCAATATTCCCAGGTTCACCAGTTGAGCTGGAGAGGACACTAGCAACTGATCCCTCGACATACTAGAAGTAGTAGATAAAGAACTTTCAAAGGACTCGGGGAAGTGGGTTTTAGGCTGGTGGGGTACTATCTATAATAAGAGTGCTTTATCAAGGTGCAAGTACTGTAGGAGTAAGTGCTAGGCTTTACAGATAGAGAATAGTCTACTTGGGAATCAAGTAGAGATGAACTTTTCAGTTATAGGATATGCTGGTTAGATCAGCAGTACAGTTTAGCGTGTTTTATAGCAGGGGGTGAAGGGAGCTAGGAATTGGCCCAAAACGACCAATGGACTACTAGTTTCTGGCTGAAACTTCACCAAATCGGACAAAAGGCCGCTCAGTGCTTCCCACTCCCACTGGTAAGCAAAGAAACTTCCCTCCTTCCTAATAAGGCAATGGATCAGTAACAGGAACTAAAAACAAAGCCCAGGGATCAGCAACTCTGAAACTGGACTACTCTAGTTCAGTAAAGTGGGAAAACAAGAGTTTTTGTTTTATTACAGAGATAAGGAAAAAACAGACAGTAAATGCTATAAATGCTGTAAATCGGCTAGCGCACTTTAGTGTGTAGCCTACAGAAACAATTTGCAACAATTAGTAACTTAAAGTGCAATAAACAGTGTAAAATGCAGAAATCACTTAAAGTAGCAGTAAAACAGGCGAAATGCAGTCGCTAGCTTAATAACAGTGGGAAAGCCACAAAAATACTTATATCTGGTAGAAAGTCACTCTTTCAGCTCTCTGCTGCTTGGATCACTCTGCAGGCCACCACGAGGATCTGTGCAGAGTTGGTACAAGCTGGAAAACACGTGTTTAGCGTGTTTTATAGCAGGGGGCTGAAAGGAGCTAGGAATTGGCCCAAAACGACCAATAGACTACTAGTTTCTGGCTGAAACTTCACCAATTCGGACAAAAAGGCTGCTCAGTGCTTCCCACTCCCACTGGTAAGCAAAGAAACTTCCCTCCTTCCTAATAAGGCAATGGATCAGTAACAGGAACTAAAAACAAAGCCCAGGGTGCAACCCTCAGTAGCTGTAGATGTATAGCATAACTGGATTGTATGCTATACTTTAGAACAAACAAAGCTTAAAAACTAGTCTGATTTGGGGCTTGCATGTTTCTTCATGTGTCTCAGTGGGATTCTTCCCACCTCAAAAAAAAAAAAAAAAACATGCTGGATGTTTGCTTCTCAAACTCACAGAAAATTGAATGGAGTTATAGGCAGCAGCACAGACTCTAGGTGGCACATATTGGAGAAAGAGTCGTATAGACCAACTGCTTTCATCATTAACTGCAGTGCATAGTATCATTTTGATAGGACAACACAGGTCACAGACTGAATGCTGTGTCAGGGAAAGCCGCATGATGGCATAAAAAGTGGCTCTAGGTGATTTGGTCATGTTGTCTAATGTCACCAAAAATGAGTATGGGTATTTGCCACTGATAACTGGGTTGAGGACCCAGTCTACACCAACTTATTCTAGGAACCCAAACTAATGGTGGGAGGAATCTATATGTCTGTATTAAACAGTATATGCCCAACATGAAGTCCAGCAGCCCTGAGCCAATAAACTAGTAGCAATTTGATTGACTTTGGTTACTTGGGATAGCTCTGCTGTGCAAAATTTAGATGTAAAACCAACCAACCTGCCAAACATGAACTAAGGCTTGCTACACTCATTTTATGTTCACTGACAGGGTGCAGACTGGAAATGGATGACCTGATGGTAAGGAGGAGGACGCCGGACATCCTGTGTATCCAGGATACAAGGTGGAATGATACTGCAGTAAAGACTTTTGGCTTAGGATCAGTGTCTACTACTCAGGAGGAAGACAGACTAGAAATGATATGAGAATTGTGGAGACAGCTCTTCTCAAAAAGTGAAGAATGACATCAGAATTAGTGGTAGACCCACTGTAAAGAGACTGCACCATTCATAATCAGATCATTTGACTTGGGGAGGTATGATAGTGTCACAATTTTCTAATGCAAGCAAGGGAAAGTGAATGCGTGTTTTGTTCTGTAGACATACATGATGTTCCACGTGACCTTTCTTGGAAAATTTTAATTGTTCCACTGATCCCCTTTGAACCGAGATGAATTTTAAACTCACATCTTGAACAGCCTGCTGCATGGTATACTGGTAGACCTTTTTACATAGTAGTTGTCTCACAGAGACAAAGACTTACAGTTTAATGCATTTTTGATAAATGAATGGAAGTTTTCTTTGTTAGCGCTTTATAGCTGTACTTTTGTTGCTGATTACTTACTTTTGTGTTTTTGTGCTTTAACATTCTGTGTTTATATTATGGTAGAGGCTTAACTACGAACAAATGGAGAATAACCCCCCCCCTCCCATAATTGGCCTGGTGATTTGTGTAATGGTTTTGATCAGGGTTTGGTATCCCTCCTTCAGTGATTATTACCCTTTAGTATGATATGTGTTATTATGTTTAGTGTCACATTCTCTTTACAGTAGTTGGGTCTAATCTTTAAGTATCATTTGTTTATACTTAAGTTTCAATTTATCTTAAATGGTAGGTGTATATGTTCCCTAAAGATGCAGTTATTGCAGTCACCAGTTTTACTTGTTAGGATGCTCAATCTTTTCTATTGCTTCTATTCATACCTGTAGGTGCAAGGTGCTCTGAGAGGCTGTATGGGGAAGTTTGGTTTGAATGCTGGTTATGGCACACTTCAGTAGGATGCAGATTTCTGAAGACCATAAATGGAGTGGGATTTCAGACTGCTGGAATGCAATGCAGGGTAAAAGGAGATAGACTTCTTATTGGAGGCCAGAAGAGACAATGACAGGATATGGTTGCATAAAGACACTGTATAAGTGAACTGAAGGTTTTATCCTAAACAGGAAGGACAGAAGGGTGTAGGTAGCAGACTGTAACGGCCGGCTAAGTGAACTCGCTTCTTCTTTGGGAGAGTTGTGGATCCATGAAATGGACTACCATAATTGGAGTGAAGGAGGCATCCATGGTAGTATTCAAGGCAAAGGCAGAGAAAAACTGAGGGTAACAGTGGAATAGTGGAGATGTAGAATGTTGTGTGCACCTCAGGTACAGATGGGCTAGAGTGAGGGTCTCCTTCTACCATGAAGCAGATTTAATGCAAACAAGAGATATGGCACAGAGTTTGTCCTTCCCATCATAGTCTTCTGGCCAGCAACAGCAATCAATTTTGTTATTAAACTTTGCACTAACTATGAAGTAATATTTAATTAATCATTTTTCTAGATGTCAAGCCTTGAAAAGGCAATGCCTTGTATATCACTTGTTTCATTTCTAAATTTTTACGTTATCACTTCTTGACCTTTTGACTAAGATTAAGTGTAATATCCATTTAGTTTGCTTGATAATGTTCTGATATTTATATCAAATTCACTCATTTGCCAGTTTCTTTCTACTATTTCCCATTCCCTTTTTGCTGTAATTTAGTCAAGTTTTTTCAACCATGTTCAAGCAATTCTCTGATATTTAATCATATTTTTTCACTGATAGTGCTCTTACATAACGAATACAAGAATGTATTTTTGTGCTGAACGGTGTTTGTCTCATTGACAGCAGTGCAATAGCTTTATCTCTGAAAGCCACTTTCAGGAAAGGTATGATGTTTCCTTTCTCTACTATTGTCTGACTGTGGAGTTGGTATATATAAGCTGTCAGGTTGGGACGTCTCCCCCTCCCCCCATTTGGGGCTAAGGGGCTTGCCTATTGACAATAAAAGCTTAAGATTGTGTTCTCTGAAAGTGGCTTTTCAATGATTTTGTTCCCCACTTTTGTCCAGTAGAGAAAAAGCCTTTATTAAATACTTATTAATCTATGGATATGCAGGTTTCCTACATTATTTTATTATTTTATTAATGTATTCATCTTACAACATTAAACCTGTCAAAGGTTACATTCTGTGAAGTCTTCAGTTCCTTCCATAATAGAAAACATACTTTGATCCATGATGCAACCGCTTTTAATACATATATAAGTTCCTTCAAGTAATTCAAAGATTCCTTCCTGTTGTTAATGAGTATACTGTCATTTGTTATTTCATCATCTTATTCCTTGATCTCTTTCTCATATCTAATGCATACAGAGTTCTTTTATTTTTCCCAGACTATTACAGGAGTGTGCTGTTATTAACTCGCTTACTGTTGTCTTATGTCCTCACAGCCATTTATGTACCACTATGGCCATCAACAACCTTCATTATGCAGTCATAAACTTAAGAGCTGTTATGCTCCTAACTTAAAATTTTGAGTTTGTTTTGACATTGGGGCACATCTATCTTTCTTGTATCCATTAGTAATACATAAAATATGTTTTTCTTATACGTAATATTCTAGTATCTCTTCTGCATACATTAGTCCAGAATTTCTGCACATTTACAAAACTATGCTTTGTATAACCTCTGTCCTTATACCCTTCAGCACTTGCATGATTTCACTGGGTTGAAGCACTTTATATGTTAGGCACAGAAATACAAATTAAGAACATTTCAGTCTTACTGTTTGCATTTTGCCTAACATTAGTCGTGACTAGTTCACTTCTTGTTGTTTACTTTATACCCACTACTGCATTGAATTTTCTATTTTTGGTCCATTATTTTGATTTTGATGACTTCTTCTTTCAGCATGCTTCTAGGCTTAAGGTATGAAGCCTCAGTTTTAGGGAGAAAGTTTTCTGATTTTTTTTTAATTTCTTCCTTCCTTTCTTTGGATATTCTAAAGACTTTGATGTTGCTGCAAGCTAAACAAAATTCACAACTTAGCAATGATATTTCAGTGGACAGGTCATTTGATAGAAGCACCACTATCTTACAAGATCAACTTTGAACCAAAGAGTTAAGAGTAACATAGACCTGAGGCTGCATTGTCTTGATAATAACAGCAATTCTATCACACTTAGCACTGAGTGCGGTGATGAGAACTTTGAAATTCAGCTGATCCACTGTCAGGGATGCAACAAATATAACAGACGGCAGCCTCAAGGCAACTCAGGCTTTGGAATATACAGTCAAGTCAGCATGGCTCTAATTTAACTTTTAATGAAACATTCTGGCTTGAAATGTAAAACAGTTAATGATAAAACCAGGAGGCTTCCAAAAAAGAAAAAGGCCAATAGCTTTGTATTGCAATGAGATGACATGTCCTGTCCCTGTTTCTTGAAGTGTAGGCTACCCCCTCCCTACTGAATTGCTTCAATGAATAATTGCCAGTTTTATTGGTTGAACCATGCCTGAAAATGTTGTTAGCTCTAGCTCGCTAGATTACATGCCACTTTATGCTGTATATACATCAGATTATTTGTCAACACCAATTAAAAAGTAGTTTCACTGGTAATAAACATTACAGAGAGAAACAAATCACCTTTCATTTACAGTGTCAGAAACTGAAGCCGAGTGTTCAATATTGGTTTGCAGAAATTCTCAGTGGACTAAACTAAGCACAATTAAACACTTGATTTTAATTAAAACTCAGGGTACCTTTCAAGTTTTGTTAGGATGATGCCCTGGGTCTGATTAGCCGAGGTCTGTGCTGAGTAGTTAATTTGACATATAACATATTTTTCATGAGGTAAGTGCTGCAGAAAACTATTTGTAATAGCTGTCTTTCCAGTGCCTGTGGGGCCGACAAACAGTAATGGCTTATCCTGAAGCAGCAACTTCTCCAGAAAGTAGATTTGCAGGACTGTCTCTGGGGTACTCACAATAAAGTCATTCAGCTGGAAAAAAATACAGAAAAACAAAATGCACCTTAGACTTGCATGAACACTGCTCTTCTAGTAATGAGTAACAAAGGGCTAAATCATAAAAAATGATGATACTTGTGTAATACAAAAACCATATTACAAACACCTCCTTTGCAATGTCAAGCCTTTAAGGAAGAAAACCCACAGTATGTAATCTGACTTTAGCTGTACTTGTTTTTGACTGCTGTAAAATAGGTTGTCTTGAAATGAATTAATGAGACTGCCACTATAAACTGCAGTGCCAAGACAGGCAATCATGCTGTACTAAGAAAGATGCAATTAAAGAAAAGATACAGAGAACTAGATGGTCAGATAAGACTATAGATAGTTCGATGGATGGATAGATTAAGATAGATAGATAGATAGATAGATAGATAGATAGATAGATAGATAGATAGATAGATAGATAGATGGATAGATATATAGATAGATAGATAGATAGATATATAGACAGACAGATAGATATTTTGTTTATTTATTTATATTTTGTTGACCAGGTTAATCCTACTAGAACACTTGACTTTATTCAGGGGAGCACAGCATCCACCTTATACTGCACTGCAGTGTCAGAACTGGAAAATGAATCCAACTACCTAGTGGTGATGGATATACAGGCATACAGACAGAGGTTGCTGTGACAAAACTACTTTGCATGTTGCAGTAGCTGTGAGGTGCTCTTGCTTATAATTAGTTGTAAAGTTTTTCCTCTTTCACGTGTAAGTATGAAGAGACCAGTGATATAACTGACAGTAGGGGGTCCGTGAAAGCAAGCATACCATTAGCCTTTTGTTTAGATTCTGAGCACAAGTCAGACGTTTCGTATGGAATGCTCTATGCCATATGTCACTACTTTGTTACATCATTCCTAAGCAAAATATTCAGTTTCTTGGAATTTTGCACATTACTTTTTAGAGAGTTTCCTTGCTAATGAATAGGTCAGACAGAGCTGTCTGTCATTAGGACATAAAGTACATGCCAGTTATTTATATGAGTGTTGACATTTGGGGGTCTCTGGAGCCTGATGATATTCAGCTTGTTAAGGTTGAGGAGTCTTACACCCTATCAGTGCAGATACTTGTGACATTCCACTTCACATCAACCCAAGCTATCAATAAAATGGGGAGCAAAACTTGTTTTTCTCCCTGTCCTGTACTGCTGATCATATCGTCATATTAACGTGTTCTCTGTGCATTCATTTCCCCATCATGGAATGGCTACCATGCAGGGAGTCATTGTATTGCATCTGTACTGTCCCACTGGGTGCCAGATAAGTGCCCAGGAAATAGATATAGCATGAGACCATCACTCACTTCCATGGGTGGCATAGCTCCTCAAATATTCTTGTCTTACCCCCCCCCCCCGAGCTGACTGCTCCTTCTAGGTCCCCAGTCCCTAAGGATCCAATGGATTCAATCCTTCAATGTAAGGAAACATTAGTTGTAGATGCACCCAATGACTTGACACTCTACATCTCCACCCCTGGGAGTGGGGCCAGCACTGCCTTTTAACTGTTCTCCCTCCCTTGTTACTTCAGTCTCACAGACCACTACCCAAACCAAGACTGACCGAGTCAAAGTCAGAGTCAGAGCCCCATCCCTCTATGCCAGGGAGCTGGCCATGTTTAATACTTTTAAATCACAAACAGTCATTTTGTCACTAAAATAAGGAATAGTGATATGGAGCAGCTAAGTTTGTATAATTTAATGACTATTGCTTATCATATAGGGTGTGAAAAACTGTACTAAAATGTAGTAGATGAAGAACTGTCAAAGGTATATTGCAAATTTAATAAAATCAGTAAAATGAAAATGTACTAGCTGGATCCTAGTTTTTTTTAGCATGAGTTACTTTCTGCAAGAACATTAACAATGTAAGCAATAATATGTATGGTTTTGGGGAGTTTGGGCAATGCTTCAACACACAGTTACATTATAAGGCTGGGTGCTGGAGTCATAGGTCTTTATTGAATCTGTAATGTCCAATAGTGTCTAGTACCACCCACGGGGGGGGGGTATTATTGCACTTATAAAAATGTGCTGCCCATGTTATCAATTTTATATTTTTATTAAAAGAATATTTATGCTTTTTCCCTAATTTGTTGTTGTACATTTAATCTACTGGAAATGTAATTTAGCCCAAAATCCCAGAACATCATCTGCTCATTGAATTGGTTAAGGCATATTTTTTTTCTTTAGACAAATATATTAATTGTTAAGTCACAAGCAATATATCTGTAAAGGATAAAATATCAAACAAGTAGTAATATAGCACTCTACATACATTTCAATGCACATTTACCATACAAAAATTCTTCTTTATACATAGCATAATCTTCGGGAAAAAATTCTATCACATATAAAAAAATGTATGTATAATATTAACATAAAATATCTCATTGAAATCTTAACCTAAGTGTTTTTATTTAGTGATATTGTAAAAACCATAAAATCATAATTTTGTGACACGAAAAGAGAAATACAAACAAGGTACATTTTAGCAGTGCACCAGATGCAGACACAGTTTTTGATTGGTGTAAGATGATACCCCATGGCTGTGATGCTGATTTTTGTGTTTTTGATTGGTGTACGATGATGCCCCACAGCTGTGATGCTGACTTTTGTGTTTTTGATTGGTGTAAGATGATACCCCACGGTTGTGATGCTGATTTTTGTGTTTTTGATTGGTGTAAGATGATACCCCATGGCTGTGATGCTGATTTTTGTGTTTTTGATTGGTGTAAGATGATACCCCAAGGCTGTGATGCTGATTTTTGTGTTTTTGATTTGTATAAGATGATACCCCATGGCTGTGATGCTGATTTTTGTGTTTTTGATTGGTGTAAGATGTTACCCCAAGGCTGTGATGCTGCTTTTTGTATTTCTGATTGGTGTAAGATGATACCCCAAGGCTGTGATGCTGATTTATGCATTTTTGATTGGTGTAAGATGATACCCCATGGCTGTGATGCTGATTTTTGTGTTTTTGATTGGTCTAAGATGATACCCCAAGGCTGTGATGCTGATTTTTGTGTTTTTGATTGGTGTAAGATATTACCCCATGGCTGTGATGCTGATTTTTTGTGTTTTTGATTGGTGTAAGATGATGCCCCACAGCTGTGATGCTGATTTTTGTGTTTTTGATTGGTGTAAAATGATACCCCAAGGCTGTGATGCTGATTCTGTGTGTTTTTGATTGGTGTAAGATGATACCTCATGGCTGTGATGCTGATTTTTGTGTTTTTGATTGGTGTAAGATGATACCCCACGGCTGATATGCTGATTTTTGTGTTTTTGATTGGTGTAAGATGATGCCCCATGGCTGTGATGCTGATTTTTGTGTTTTAGATTGGTGTAAGATGTTACCCCAAGGCTGTGATGCTGATTTTTGTGTTTTTGATTGGTGTAAGATGTTACTCCAAGGCTGTGATGCTGACTTTTGTGTTTTTGATTGGTGTAAGATGATACCCCAAGGCTGTGATGCTGATTTTTGTGTTTTTGATTGGTGTAAGATGATACCCCATGGCTGTGATGCTGATTTTTGTGTTTTTGATTGGTGTAAGATGTTACCCCAATGCTGTGATGCTGATTTTTGTGTTTTTGATTGGTGTAAGATGATGCCCCATGGCTGTGATGCTGATTTTTGTGTTTTTGATTGGTGTAAGATGATACCCCAAGGCTGTGATGCTGATTTTTGTGTTTTTGATTGGTGTAAGATGATACTCTATGGCTGTGATGCTGGTTTTTTGATTGGTGTAAGATGATACCCCATGGCTGTGATGCTGATTTTTGTGTTTTTGATTGGTGTAAGATGATGCCCCACGGCTGTGATGCTGATTTTTGTGTTTTTGATTGGTGTAAGATGTTACCCCAAGGCTGTGATGCTTATTTTTGTGTTTTTGATTGGTGTAAGATGATACCCCATGGTTGTGATGCTGATTGTTGTGTTTTTGATTGGTGTAAGATGTCACCCCAAGGCTGTGATGCTAGATGATACCCCAAGGCTGTGATGCTGATTTTTGTGTTTTTGATTGGTGTAAGATGATACCTCGAGGCTGTGATGCTGATTTTTGTGTTTTTCATTGGTGTAAGATGATACCCCATGGCTGTGATGCTGATTTTTGTGTTTTTGATTGGTGTAAGATTATACCCCAAGGCTGTGATGCTGATTTTTGTGTTTTTTGATTGGTGTAAGATGATACCCCATGGCTGTGATGCTGATTTTTGTGTTTTTGATTGGTGTAAGATGATACCCCATGGCTGTGATGCTGATTTTTGTGTTTTTGATTGGTGTAAGATGATGCCCCATGGCTTTGATGCTGATTTTTGTATTTTTGATTGGTGTAAGATGATACCTCGAGGCTGTGATGCTGATTTGTGTGTTTTTGATTGGTGTAAGATGATACCCCATGGCTGTGATGCTGATTTTTGTGTTTTTGATTGGTGTAAGATGATGCCCCACGGCTGTGATGCTGATTTTTGTGTTTTTGATTGCTGTGATGCTGATTTTTGTGTTTTTGATTGGTGTAAGATGATACCCCATGGTTGTGATGCTGATTTTTGTGTTTTTGATTGGTGTAAGATGATACCCCATGGCTGTGATGCTGATTTATGTGTTTTTGATTGGTGTAAGATGATACACCATGGCTGTGATGCTGATTTTTGTGTTTTTGATTGGTGTAAGATGATACCCCATGGTTGTGATGCTGATTTTTGTGTTTTTGATTGGTGTAAAATGATACCCCATGGCTGTGATGCTGATTTTTGTGTTTTTGATTGGTGTAAGATGATACCCCATGGCTTTGATGCTGATTTTTGTGTTCTTGATTGGTGTAAGATGGTACCCCATGGCTGTGATGCTGATTTTTGTGTTTTTGATTGGTGTAAGATGGTACCCCATGGCTGTGATGCTGATTTTTGTGTTTTTGATTGGTGTAAGTTGGTTCCCCATGGCTGTGATGCTGATTTTTGTGGTTTTGATTGGTGTAAGATGGTACCCCATGGCTGTGTTGCTGATTTTTGTACAGATAATTTTGAATGCTATACTATGTAGGGTTTGCTTTAGAGTAATTATGTAATAAAATATGCAAGCCACACAGGCAATGATATGCATACTCAAGATTCCAGTTCCAGAAATGGCCCTATAAATGCTGTCATAAACTTTATGGCATGTATAAATTATCAAGGCTTATTTAAATTGTGGGGTACCCTCCTCCTTGATGGACATCCTCAGAGGATATATAGCCTGGTACCCCTATGTTAACAGGATACCAGGTGCATAAGATACAGGTGTCATATACAATAGATTTAAAATAACATTTCTGCATTTGACACTCTACGGTTGCAAACCCAGACACCTTCCTCTTAGCTGAGTGGTCCTTTTCTGCCAAACCCACCATGTCAAAAGATATACAGAATCATTTATTTTTCATCTGTACATGTCTCATTTTCACTGCGTCATGCCTCATCTCGATTTCTTGTTTTCTGTCCCCCCCACCAAACCTCTGACTGGTACTATAGCATTCAAACCTTTTTCCTGGAGTGACTGTCCCTTTCATTATCAGTCCAACCTCATTGCTCTTGATGTGTTTATGATTGTAAAATCTTGCAGTGACTCCATCCCTTACACTGTTCTGTGCCTTGATCTGCACTGAGAAGTCTGGTGTTCTCTGTGTAATACATTTATGGGCATTGTTTTACAACAGTACCCCCCCAGTCGTTTTGCTCAGGAATGGGTGTGGCCATAGTGATCGACATGCCTAATACCTGTGATGTAACATGCAAATGCTGAATGACTGACATGTCACGCAGATTTGCCTGTGACATCATGAATATTCATTCCTTCTTCTTCAAAGTAGTGCGATCTTGGAGTTGTTATATTTGTATTTATACACTTGGGGGTGCAGGGTCCTACCCCCCCCCTGCAAAAAGCACAAAGAAAAAAGTAATATTTGTGATGTAATGTATTTTACCTTCTTCCTCAAAGTAGTGCGATCTCTTAGTTGGTGTATTTGTATTTTTGGTCATGGGCAGACTGTTGGGCAAGGTTTGGACGAGCCTTGTTACTGCGCATCGGGGGTGAGGTACTGTTGTAAAACATCACCCATTTATGTTTCTTTACTCATTCTCTTCAGATGTACTTGGGCTACAAAATGCATATCTAATATATAGTATTCAGTTCCAGATCATGGCCAAAAGTGGGCTCCAGTTTGGTTAATGGGCTGGTGCTCCAGTCCATACCCGTATTCCATTACTTGGCTGTTGCTTCTCAGTTACCGTATAACAATGTTCAGACCTGTCAATGCACATAGTATTTTCTTTTTTACATTTAGAATGGTCACAAGGATTTGGATTTAATTTAAAACTTTTATTAAAATTTACAACCAAAGCAACGAAAGCCATTTGATGAACAAAACAAAGCACTCTCATATTGAGAAACTTACATTTCTTGAATTTGCTGAGATTCATAATCAAATATTATATAGTGAAGTATTCATTAGCAGCTATGTGAAGGATGAAGCAATTCAAAAGACAAATATGTAATGCACTTGCTAATAGCCTAGGAAAGCATGATGGGCACAAGTATCCTTTTTCAGTGGCAGTCCAGGAGAACTGTCTGGTGAAGTGACTTGATCAAACTCAAACATCAGACAAATGAAAGATGTATGTGTGCCCACGTACCTGTGTTTAAAGGTGTTTGTACAACTGTGTTACATGAGGTGGTGGGGGATACTAGCTGTTAGGTCTAAAAGCACAGTGCTCTATTTGAGAGATATGATAATGAGCTGGAAATGAAATGCTGTTCAGTGTAACATTATCATGTCTAAATCATGGACTATTGCCTTCATGCTCTGGGAGACTATGGAATTGCTGTCATAGTAGCGACATGATTATTGCAAGGTTTCTGGGTTTTTATGAATCCTGGCCAGAAAAATATGTAATAAATGGAAATAGCTGCTGAAGATTTTGCTTTAGCGCTAGAATTAAGCAAGTTAAACAGTACCTTTCTTATATTTCTGTTTTTGTTTAATAGAACAGCGATTGTATACTGTCTCTGTGATATGGATAAGCAAACAAAAGTAGTATTATCAGGAGTTCTTTTAATATTATTTGCAAACATAGCAATATATTCCGTATGGTAGGAGTTTTAGTGTTTTTTTTTGTTATGGAGTGCATAAGGTAAAAATTGGGATTTATGACTATAAAAGGGAAAGTTTTCTTAAAATATTTTAAATCATATTAACTGTACTTCATGTATGTGTACATTAAGAAATAAAAAAAAAAAACATTTCCATTAGGATTTTATCTTCCATGTCAACTGACAGTTTATTATATATATATGCGCTGTATTCATACTTCTCAAACTTTTAGCACAAGAAATCTGAACAAAATCAAAAGCTCAAAAATAGGGACAATTTTTAAATATTGCTCTTATAAACTTAGAAAGTTGCTAGAATAAAAGGATTTGCCTTAACATTCATTTTTTGAAGGATACAAAGTTAGAAACTCAAATGTATGTCATTATTTAGTGAATTCAATCCTCATGTGATTTTTCAGAAAACTACAATTTTTATAAGGAATAGACCAATATTACGAGGCACAAATCATGACATTTGAGAGGTATGGCTGTGTTCTTCTCAAAATTAAGTGTATCACAAACTGATTAGAAAATGCAGAATACATGAAGATGCTAGTGCTTATGCATAATGCACTGCTTTAGCAACTGAAGATGTCAGTCTAGTATATGCTCTAAACTGCAGACAAAATGCAAAGTGATGGCACTTTGCATATGTTCTGGTGTTTCTGTTTTCAGATAACAATGCTACTGTACATCCAACTCTGTGGTATACAGGGATATTCACCCAACTATGGTGCATGTGACCCACGTTCGATTAGTGGCTTAGGTTGCTGCAGGAGATACTGGGGAAGATGGTAGTGAGTGGCAATTGTTGACTAACCTGTCCAAGAGGGTGGGAATATGGTTGTGACTCACCACAAGGGTGAAACCTGGGTGAAATACTAGATGTTCACTGAGTAGAGTTCAAACCTGCCAGGCCTGTGCCCTCAATAATGCATTTGCACTATGTAGTCAAGAGGAAATTGCTATGTTGAGGCATGCTTCCCCTCAGGAGACATCAGTTGTGTAACACAAAGGAGCTGCTGGGAGGCACATGATTCCAAGGGAAAAGGTCAGGTTACCCTTTGGAACAGCAAGCTGGTCTGTTCCCTACCACTAGATTATTACTGGGGATAAAGGGCCAGCTGGGATTTCTGGGCAGGATTGATTGAGTCTAGGAATGCCTAGCTTTCATCTCCCAGAAATGGCTAAGCCATCTGGGTGTAGGTGGAGAAACCAATGGGCATGGTTCTGAAGAGAGCAAAAAAAAATATTAACATATACTATTTCTACAGTATTATTAAAGAAAAATGTTTATATAGCATATAAGATTATTGGAAGTTTTTTGGGATGTTTTTGTTTGTTATTATATACATTTAGTATTGTAAGTAAATCTTTATATTTATTTAGAGGGTTTGTACTCTGGATGAACCCGTTTGGAATTCTGACTGACAAGTATGATTTATTATGATAAGAAATCCATTTAAAAGTGCCTGAGTCACTTTTTTTTTTTTTACAAATTAGTATAATTTTCACCTGAATTAAACAAGGATGACAAAAAAAAGGACATAACTCTTTAAACAATTATTTAAAAGTTGAAGACAAATCTCAGCTTGAAAAAAATATTCCAGTTATGTGTACTCTAGCAATCTCAGATATTATTTGGTTGGGTATCCCATACGTTAGCATTAATCAGCAGTATTCAAAAAGATTCCATGAGTCTCCAACAGTATCCCCTGTAGACGAATGAAAGAAGCTTCTAGGTATATAAAGGAGAAATGCCGCACAGGTAACTGGGGCTAAAATTCTGCAAGGTATTCTGAGTAAAATATTTTAACTGAAAGAGAATACACCTCATAATGTAATTGCAGGCTGTGAACTCAGGTATTACAAGACCCTGTCTGTGGGTTTCAGAGTTGAAATGTGTTGCCATATGCTGATCACTGTCTGGAAATGGTAGAAATTATTAGAAAGTCGCAGGCATAAGCATAGGCCACTGTAGTAAAACAAGCACAAAATGACCATGGCATGCACCAAAGTTGTCACTTCTGAGCATAAAAGTGAGTGCTTTGCATGGATGAATGGAGTATGAAGATGAAAAATGCAGTTTTGCTACTGCTACCAACTGTTCAGAAAAGGGTACATTGCTGTTGGATATAATGTCAAGACTCTGTACTTCCTCAACCACTTGCAGGCCTCCACCATCACCTTGAGGATCCAGTAAATACAGTCTTTTTGTTGTAGATAGCTAAATGTATCCTCTAATTTTTTATATTCCTTTTTCCCAACCTTCATGCCTATTGACCAACTAGCTACTGTCACAACTGCTTAATTCTTCCCCCTTATTAGGTTGAGAGCATTTTTTGGCATGGTTGAAGGCAGTGGAGAGCACCCCAGCCATACTGAGTTACACCTCCTACCACACATTTAGACCATGGATGGAAGGTGTGAAAACTAAAGGAAGCGGTGTATTAATATTCATTAAAGATAAATACTTGTTGGACTTCTTCGAGACAGTCACCAGAGCTCTGGATGAGGGGAAAACTATGCATACAGCCTACCTGGACTTGGCCAACACTTTTGACACTATCACCCACTCAGGCATTATTGACAAACTCACCCAGCTAGGTATCAACCCTTATATCATTAGGTGGATCACTAACTGGCTCACTGACAGAAACCATATAGTCAAAATAGGGGAATCCACTTCCAACAGCAGACCCATAACCATTGGTGTTCCACAGAGATCAGTCCTGGGACCTCTACTCTTTGTAATCTATTTCTCCGAACTACAAGCAAAAACTAAAGGTCTGTGGCTAACAAAGTTTGCTGACAACTGCAAACTGGGAGTAGTCATAGAATCCCCAAACGATGTCAACATCCTACAAGAAGGTCTCACACAAACAAATGATTGGTGCCAAACTCACGGCCTTAAACTCAATGCAAAAAAAAATATTATCATCCCTTTTGGTAATGTTCCTGCTAACTACCACATCAATAGAAGCACCCTAAGCATGCACTCAGCGGTGAGAGACCTAGGCACACAGGTTGACAGCAACCTTACCTTTGATCACCATTTCTCCACAGTGCTAAAAAGGGCATTCTATATTGCTCATCTCATAAGTAAGGGCATTACCTCCCAGAAAAAAAGAAGTTATAACCTCCCTGTACTCTTTCCTCATCAGGCCAATAATTGAGTACAATGCCCCTTTTGGCATTTACATTTCCAGGCACATGCAGCAATTGGAGAGACCACAAAAGTTCCTCACAAGGAGAATTCAAGTTATTCAGTATCTGTCCTATGTGGATTGGCTGAAATCATTGTTAATTTACTCTGTTTCATACATACTACTGAGAGGTGATCTCTGCCTTGTATATAAGGCAATCTTTGACTCTGCTTTATTGTAAATGCTGCATATCCATTAAGTCCAATGGCTAATGGGTTACTCACTTTAAGACCCTAACCTGGTATGTGACATTAATAGAACCTGCTGGAGGGAGAGATTTGTCTCTCAGAAGTTACTGCAGCTGTGGAACAGGATCCCAGTTGATGTCAAGCAGAGCACCTCTTTGGCCCTCTTCAAGTGCAATCTGTACAACTAGATGGGTAACCATAAATTCATCTTGGGGGTTCCACCTGTGTCTCTCTTGGACAGGAGCAATAAGTTCTAATCGTGGAAACAAGGGCATAACTTGGCTAGACTTGTAAGGGCCCTATGGCCATTAACCTAGTTACTTCCTATGATCCTATGATTCTGTGGCTGCCATGCAGACAACCATGAGGGGTGCTTTCCCTCAACTAGCAGCTGAGTTGAGGGCCTGCAATGTTTTACTTGTGGGTGTGCATGCTTCCACTTATCCTCTGCAGGGGCTGCCCTGATGAGATTGTTTGTCAGAGGCACATTAACATCCCTAGGCCAAACTGCTGCCATGCCTCATACGAATCTTTTTTTCAATACGCATTGACACTGCAGTGGGCCAGATCTTCTCCCTCCCTCCATCCCTTCTTTCCACCACATAATGGGTCAGCTGATGTTAATTGTTCACTCCCACCTCTCCCCCACTCTTCTAGTATTTGAGCTGCTTTTTCATCTCTGATCACTGAGGATATATTCAGGACTTTAACCTTCTACGTTATGTTGGAGGATATCAACATAAAGTCATTTAGCCAGAAATATTGACTAGGCACTTAGCAGATCTCTGATTGAAACTTCAGAAATCAAAGATATGGGCTAAAAAAAGTCTCACATTCTTAAAGTATAAAAACTCACTCACATTGCACAATATTTTTTAGCGCCAGAATTTAGACTGCAAACAGCTTAACAATAAAAACTATTTCTCTTAGTGGTATAGATGGATAAAGCCCTGACTATAACATGAATGTCCTGGGTTTGTTTACTGGTCTGGATATTTGAGAAATTGGAATGTGGAAGAAGATGAGTGGTGAAATAGTGCCTGCTTAAGAAGGATGCTTTGGCATGCATGCCTGAGGTATAAATGTAATGATAGAAATGTCAGTGGAGAACAGAGACCAGCAAGATGCAGTTGCTTCCACTGTGATGCGCATGGTCTCCTAAGGAGGTTATACTACTTGTAGATGTGAATGATATAATGATGCAGTGGTCGATTGTATGCCCACCCTTCAGTGATCCATGCACACATGACAGGAAATGCAAGACTTTGCAGAAAAAAATGGATGCATGGTTAATAACCTCCCATGCTCAGCTCTCATTATTAGAGAAAAAATCGTCAGGTCAGGTAAAGGACAACTGATGGCTGGAAAATAACAGAGAGGAAAAAGAAACACACATATGCACAGGCATAAAAATCTCTGCACCATGGTAGAGTTTAAAAGACTGGGTATAGGAAAGTATGTCCCAAGCATTAGTCTGTTACATGTATCCTCTAAGATGCTGAGAAGTCATTTAAACCACATTCCTCTCTCCAAATTTAAACACATGAAACCCTGGTGATTCAAAAGAGTAACGTGTCAATATTGTACAACTGCTGTTAAATTTGGTAAAATAAGGGTTAAGTCATTCTTCTCTCTGTCACAAGGAGGTCATTATATATTCTCTAATGAGAAAACGTAAAAATAATGAAACTTGGAATTCTGTGTTAGATCATTTAAGCAAAGGCAAAATTGTTACAGCTCCAAGTTCAGCTCTTCTTTACTTCTAGATCAGCTGCTATTGAAAGGCTGATAGCAAGTTCAAAATATAATTGTTAAAATAACAAACAAAGCTGACTAAAGAACAGCAAAATGTCTGCAGAATGCATCAATATGCAAATTCCTAAAATATACTAGCTTCTAAATAATTTAAATGTAATACAAAACACACTAATACAACAGTATCAGTGACACAAAGTGCACTGATGTGATGCTCTACTGACACACGCCACTGCATTGTGATGGCATCCCAAGTACTGTTACAGATTTAAAAACAAAGAAAAGGAAGTGTTTTGTTTAAACAAATAATTTGTACAATACTAATGATCACACACTGATGGGGGCAATAACAAATTTATACATTCCTCAGGCGTTTTACTCACTATTTTTTTATTTTTTATTATTTTTACCATTGCAATTCAAAATTTACTGCATATATAGGAGTTTTGCTCACTTGGGATGTACTGTTATGAGTATATCCAATAAATGTGACAGTCAGGTAGCAATTACCAACATTGTTATCTTGACTAAAACTGTTTAAATACCATGCTTATCCATCAGGCCAGTTTGGAAAGTTTCATACTAGCGATGACTGGTCATGAACACATCCCAATGTGTAGCTGCTGCTTGTAAAATAATTATTCCTAAAGGACAGAGAGCACTTTGTAGCTCACTGGTCACTTCAAATTAATGGAGAACATCTTCATAAAGGATGTGCCACTCTCTTTTGGAGGAAACTAGGAAAACAGTTAAAGTCCACTTATCCCCAACTGAGCACAGCAAAAGGTTTTCAATATATATATATATATATATATATATATATATATATATATATATATATATATATATATATATATTATAGGATGGGTTAATCTCATGGCCTCCAGACTCTGGAACAAGCTTTGATTATTATTTACTTTTATTTGTGACTTAAGCTTACTGATGTAGGACATGCTTGCCCATTAGCTGAATCTCGTAACAAAAGCACCATTTAGAGAACAGTATGGAAACACAGCTCCTGGATTTAAAAATTGAGGGGTATAAAAATTGGAAAAACATTGTACAGCACTCTTGTTTGGAGATGCAGGTATATAAAACAATGTACTCACACAGACTTTTTCCTGTGCTTTCTAGCCAATCAAAGGCATCAAGACCATTCAAAAATTTTCCTAACTTCTATAGATGTAGTTGCAGGCCATATTTTTCTGATTTCTCTCACACTGTTCTTTGATGACACCGTTCAAGAGGAGAACATAAGCTTATAATGTAAAGTTAATTGTTTAAAAAACAATCACAACTCTACTTTCTTTGTTCAATATTTTCAAATGAGTTTTCAGCCAAATATGCAAATTGTCATTTCCCTAGCATTCAATCTTCCACACTCAGTGTACCTCACAGCATAACCTACAGTAACACCATCATAAAACTCACATAATGACCAGTGATTTGGAGCATGAAATGCAAAATCATCCTTCATGGTGGAATTGCATGATACTACTCTGCTAAAAGCCTAACATAATGGGGGACAAAGGTCAAAATCATGGACAATTTTTAAATATTGCTCTGATGCACGTAAAAGGTTAATACAGCAACATGTTTTGTTTTAATGTGCATTTTCTGAACAATAAGAGGTATGAACATGTCATGTCTGATATTACTGACTGTTATCTTCAGTGATTTACCAGAAAATCAAAAAATTTACAAGGGACAGAGCAAGGATATGACTACACCAAATTAGAGACATTCTATGAAATCAGGGAGAATTAGGAGGTATGACACTACTAGAGTTTATGAGATGAGGTTCTAATTTGAATATTTAGAAATAATGCTACAAATTAATTATAACCATAAATATAATGAACCAATACTTCATTCTTTGAATGATTGCTTTATAAATCTTAACACAATTCTTCAGAAGTTTGGCATCATCTAGGATTGATTTCTTCCATTTTCAGTTCATAACTTTATTCATTTCCACAAAGTTTATTTATTTTACATATGTGGAATGGTCCAAAGATGTTTTCCAGCCCTGAATTGGGCCACAAAGCATAGACTTGTGCTGCAAACTCCTAAAGGCTACAATATATAGAGAGAGATAGATTAACATAATGCACATAAATAAAAACAAGAATGAACATAATAGATTTCAGTTCACAGTACTGTTATAAAAGTATTGCACATAGCTTGCCAATCAATAGTGCAGAGAATTCCATCCTAGATTTTATAGTGAATTACTTAGCAAATATGGAGTGTAAGAAGTATAGCTAATAAAATGCAGTTGAGACGTTTGTACTAGAAGTAGCTACCCATATCAACTAAAATATGTTATAATAATCATTAACATTGTGGATTTCAAGTTGCCTGCATACTGACCAACAGATTAATTTCAGCTATCCCAGTGTAAAAAAAGAAACTGAGAGATAACTGCTAGTAATTCTGCCAGGTTTAGCAAAATTCAGTTACTGGCTAGTATGTACACTGCCTGGATGTCAGTAAACAAGAAACTTAAAGAGTCTGAAAGAAAATCATAGACTGGGAAGAAACCTGTTGCTATTTAGAAAAAAACAGTTCAAGCTCCAGTTTTGCTGCAAGAGGTGGCTTCCATTAATTTAGTGGAACAAATAAGTAAAATATGCTCATAGCTGATTAAAATAAATTAAACATTTAAGGAATATATCAACTCAAAAAACAAATTGCTGGAAAAAAATGGAAGAAGCTTTAAACAGCTATTGAAATGAACTGATAACAGTGGAAAAATCACAATCTGGATTGAAGAAATGGTTGGATGAGTACAAAAATGGTAGAATTAGAGAACAGAGCATGCAGAGAAAATGGGTCTATATTAGTTTGCCAAAATTGCATTGCAGCGGACACCTAATCGTCGACCCTAATTCAGTGAAAATTGTTTCAGCGATTCACTGAATTTACCAAGGGCAAGGAAATACTTGCCCTACAGCACAATGGACTGACAGCTAAGCAAATTGAACCCACTTAAGTGGGAGGCTTTGCCCCCCCCCCTAACTATATATACTAACTCTGAGATAGATTCACTGAAACAAATTTCACTGTATGAGGGTCAGTGATTAGGTGTTCAGTGCAATGCAATTTCAGTGAACTAATATAGACCTGAGAAAACCTGAAATTTTCTGCTGACCCAGAGAAACAGAAAGGAACAGACTTTATTAATTTTATGAACACACAAATAAGCAACTGGACTGGTATTCCACAGCAGGATTTATTAATTGAAAAGGGCACATTATGTGTATATTCCAAGTCTGGCTATGAAAAAGCAGCCAAGACCTGTGTTAGTAAAGATGCAATCATACCAACAGAAAGAGTTGATTCTGACAAAACTAAGGAAGAAGGACAAAGTTTAAATAATTGGAGACAGTATAGTTTTTGTGGAAAATGATTATAGAATGTACACCAGGCAGAAGAGAAGCACATTTATCCCAACAATCAGGAAATTTCAAAAGGAAGGTGGAGATTCAAGCTGCTGTATCCAACTGTCTTCAGAATATTTTGTCCAGGTGGATCAAAACATTTTTTGATGCTGGATAGGCTAAGGAGTAAATATGAACGTTTGTCCAACAAAAAATGAGCCATCTCTCTAAATATACCATAAGCCCGCATTTATCTATAGCAATTTATGTTGTATTATATTAACTTTTATAGCTTTAACTTCACTATAAAATAACTAAAATTTCTGTAAAAGCATTGCCATATAAGTTGTATCTATTCTTAACCAATGTTTTCATATTATGTCTAATTTGCTCTAATTATTTAAACTGTAGTTGTTTTTTGTATTGCTTTTAAAGAATGCAAAATTATTGTTCTTAAAATATTTGCAATACTTTGGAGCTTTTCTCCCTGGGCATCTGCTGAAAATGGGCTCCTACCCAGCCAGGGACTTTCCCGGTAATCAAATGTCAATAAATAAAATAAATCAAACAGAAGGGGACTTTGCTTCTCATTATTCTGATAACAATCTTGTAGAGAGACATTGTCAGTGAAATATTTTCCAATTTTCCAAATGAAAATGCTTGACAGATATAAAAAAGCATAGGAGATCATTAGAAGACTCGGAAGTACCTTAGACTTGAAGTGTAGTCTTGGACTGGGAGATGGAGATGAACAGGAAGAAGATCAGAAATAGCTCAATTAGTGAATAAATGTGAGATTATAAAACATTAATCAAATTTATGAAATATGGCTTTAAAAGAAAAGGTGTCTGAGAAAGACTGGACTTTCACTGATGTTGTTAAACTTCGGAGTCTGAAAAGCATAGACCTTATTATATGCCATAACTATTTATAAGGACACTAAAAAGAAAAAAAAAGAAAGTATAAGTAAAACAATTTTTGTTCATAACAGTATTTGTAGAAAACATTTCATGATATAAACTGCATGTTATATACTAAAGCATTTTCAATGATTGTTGTAGGTGATAAAAATTACTGAAATACAGTACTGTTTTCTTCTTTAATTTTAAGAAATACAGGCATTACAATGTAAGAAGAGAAGAAAGTCTAGACAAAAGCATGTTTAAGTTAATATACTGTAATCTTAGGCTGTTGGTGTGAGGAATGTGGTGTTGAAGTGCACTGATTATAATATATATAGAGCTGAGATATTTTCTCGAACTTTTGCATGGGTGAAAGTCTGGATTAATGCTCTTTGGTTAATCTAATAAAATTTTTTTTGTAAGTAAGTGGGCTTTAAAATTAGGAGAACATCATGACTGTAATGCAACATTTTCTTTTAGCAAATAAATGTTCAGTGTAAGTTGAGAAGTCTGTATTTGAGGGCAGTTGTATATTTTGTTCTTATGTTTTCATGGCGTCAAGCTGACTACAGGTTAGGGCAATAAATAATGAGAGGTCTGGACATTGTTTGCTGAGGGGAAATGTACAATTAAAAGGTAGAAGTATAAGCAGCTTAGTAAAAAATAAAGTTTGAAATTATTGGAAGTCAATAAGAGCAACATGCCTTGTACCTAAATACTTCAATGCATTTACTAGATCAGTGTATAATTTTGTTTTATTTAAAGATAACCAGTGCACTTTTCCTTAAGGCTAAAAGTTAATGTTTTCTGAAAGTATACAAGCTGTTTTTCACATCTGTGAAGGCAATAAAGATAAGACAAGAACAAACAGCAATTATTGTAAGCATGAACAAAGGCTATAACATGCGCTTTAGCATGAATAACCTTAACTTTAGGTAAGGCGATGCCTGTATGTACAGCTGTCAATTTGGGACATTTTTTACCATCTGGGTGGTTAAACTTCATAATTTGAAGATGTACATAGTTCCGTGTGTCTATTTTGTTAATAATTTATGGGTGTGTGTTTTTTTAGGGTTTTCTTTGAAACATAAAGTCTTGCAAAATGTGACATAGGTTCAAATGGAGATGGCAAGAAGCAAATGTATAAAGGATCAACATGCCAAACATTAGTGAGTGTATGTAACACAAAAGCTGGAAATATACATTAAAAAGCTGTCATATATAACAGGTAGGAATAATAACTTCTTATCATAATGGCTATACTATCCATATTATTTTGGAACATGGATGGCCTCACAGATATAGACAAAAAGGTAAGAGTATTGAATTATATTAAGAAATGTATAAATGATCAACCTGTTAAACATTAGTGGGTGCATGTAAGACAAAAACTGGAAATAGGCATTAAAAAAACATAAGCAATATTCACTGCTCAAGGCTGATTATTTCTTCCAAAAATTTTCTTAAGCTGCATAATAGCAGTTTCAGATGGACCATAAATACACCCCTCATTTTGGGAATAATAACTTCTTATCATATTGGGTATACTATCCATATTATTTTGGAACATGATTGGCCTCACAAGTATAAACAAAAGTTATATTAAGAAATGCAGAGTGCAATTAGTAATGGTACACACGTTTGGAAAGAAGTGAGGATGTCCATTTGTTAAATAAATGATTTTAGGGTGGAAATTAAGCAGAATATCAGGGATACAGGAAAGTGGAGTACTTATACTAATTGCTAATGCAGTTATACAATAGTGATAGAATATGGAAAAAGATAATGGTAAATTTGTGGTAGTAAGGGGCTACTAGCAAGGGAGAAGGATTATGTTGGCATGTTTTTATATCCCACCTAAAACTGCTATTATGAAGCTTAAGAATTTTTTTAAGAAATAATCAGCTTTGAGCATGGAATATTACTTATAGATGGGGAATTTAACTTGATTTTCAGCAGTGAAGATGTATTGGGGGACCTAGAAGGGAAACTATAACAAAAGATTACATTTCTGAAGAAATTGGGTTGGGAAGCTGGCATAGTGGTTAAGGTGTTCACCTCAAAGACACAAGGTGCGTGTTTTGATTCTCAAGTTTAAGGGAATATTAGCTAGGCTTAAAATGGTCTGCAAGGGCAGCTAGCATAGTACTTAACTATGAAAAATATCTGTATGGAAGATGTGAATTCAGTAGTAAGAACATTGAGATCATTTACATATTATTCCCCAATGTACAATAACTGGACTAGACTACACAAAACTTATATTTCACATGAACATGTGCATTTAATTAAAATCTTCAACATATCCATTAACTATTTTAGATCATGCTTCAACATATCCATTAACTATTTTAGATCATGCAGGGTAATGAAGTAAAAATGAGACACTGACACTTCCTAACCTACCTGTTAAAAAGACAGGAGATTAAGAAATGGATAGTAGAAATTATTCAAGAATTATTAGGGAAGAAAGAAATTTCTTCAGAAGTTATAGCTAGTGAATGTGATAAAGTGAAAGTAACGTTTACAAATAGGTAAGAAACAAAAGAAAAACAGATATGGCTAAAAACTAACAAGAATTATTTAGATGGGCTCACAATGGTTAACATATTATACAATAAGAAAAATCTCACAGAACAAGAAGATATGCAACTACAGAGTGTTAAAGAGAAAATAAAGGAGTATTTGGACTGTTGTTGAGCAACTGTTTTTTATAATAACTCCAGAGTAGAAAAACTTTTAGCACAACCACTTAGGCAACAGAAAATAGAAAGGGATGTCACCAAGCCTGGGGAGCCCATAACAAGAAAAATAACTGGAGATCCTGTAGAATTATTAGAGATATTTCAGAAATTTTATGAAACTTTGCATAAGCAGAAAATTATGGAAATAAAGAAAGAGTACTAATGGAAATACTTATGAAAGATGTAAGTGTACTAAGGTTAGAGATAGATGATGATCCATTAACAGTTAAAATAGGAGGAAATGAGATAAGAATGGGACTTTTAAAAATCTGCAGGAAAGTCTCCAGGAGAAGATGATTTTCCTCTGGAAGTTTGTAATCTAGGAGCGAAGAAAGTGATAAAGATCTGGAAAGTTTTATTTAACAGTGTTTTAAAATGATAGGAAGCACCAACATCCTGAAAAAAGCTCTGGTAGCTGTAATATCTAAAGATGGTAAAGACCCATGACACCCAGCTTCATATAGGCTCATTTCAATATTAAACCATAATCATTCAGTGTTTCTGTCTATAATAGCTAAATGAATGGCAAAGGTGCTGCCAAAATTGATAGATATGAATCAATGTGGTTTTGTGGAGGGGAGGCAAACATTTGACAACATTAATAGAACAATGATGATCCAGAAGGACACATAATGTAAGTGAATATTGCTGTTATTGCTGTGTCATGATTCAGAAAAAGCATTTGACAGAGTAAGGTGGGCTTTTATGAGTAGGCCAATGGAAGCATTTGCATTCCCTGATAACAATACAGTTATTTAGGTGGCTATATGAGGGGTCGGAGGCAAAAATTAAAGTGGGAGGGTTCACCTCTGTCTGAACAGAGGAACCAGGCAGTGGTGTCCTCATTCCCTTTATTATTTGCATTATATAGAGAGACATTGTAAAAGAAAATAAAAGACTCAGAAATTCAAGGATATACTTGATATGGTAATTAAGAAACGTTGGCTTTATTTGCAGATAATATTAATTTATACCTGATAAAACCAGAAAAGGACATCTCAGTGTTATGGAACATTTTGAGACAGTATCATGTCTTTTCTGGATATAAAATTAATGAGATAAAACAAAGGTTATAGCTATAACTTGTGTATCCACATATGAGCTAGTTTAGCAATAACCATATTTATGGGGACACAATAAAATTAAGTATTTAGAAGTATGGATTAAAAAGGATTCTGTTACAGCAGCTAAGGATATGTGGGAAGAGACTAAACAATAAATAATACAAGAACTGAGATAGCGGAAGCTCTTATTTATGGATATGGATAGCAAAATACAGACATGTTTTAGTCCCTTTAGTTTTATATATAGATCATGCATGTTTTTATTAACCAGAGGAGAAGTTGTGGACAATAATTAAAAAAGAGTTGAAGGATTTTATCTGGGAGAGAAAGAGGATAAGGTTCAAGTAGGATAAGTTGATCCTTCCAATAGAACAAGGTGGTTTAAGATTACTTGCTTTGAAAGGTTATTTTAGAGCTACACAGTGAAGGCTTACATATATAACACAAGTAGAAGGGTATAATTCAAAGTTGAAAGGAATGATAATGGAACAAGGGGGGAATTCATAAAACAAGGAGAGAGTGGGATTTTGGATGCAGATCCTTAATGAGAACAAAAGCCATACAGAATTTTATATTCATAAAGTAGCAGTATGCAGTTTAAAAAACTAAGCCAACACATGAATGGAGAATGGGGACTTTGCTTATAGGAATGGTTGTAATTAGGGGTACAGAGAATAGACAAGTGAGACTGGAACTTACTGGAGAAAACTGGCAAATGAACCAAGTTATTGAGAGCAAATAACTAGAGTTGGAAAGGTAATAGAATGGGAAGGAGCCAAGAATAGATTTGGACTGCAGATTAAAGACTGCCTTTGCTATCAGGGACTGATATCAGAGTATAGGTGAATAGAAAGGGATAGCATAATCCCAAGTAAAAGACCTGCTTGGGTAGAATTTTTAACTGAATCTAGAGCAGAAGCTGCTTATAAAAAGGAGGCAGTTAGTAGGGCATATAAAATATTGCTTGATAACAATAGGAACCAGACGAGGATACAAAAGATTGTGAAGAGAAACTAGATTAGCAATTCACAATGAAACAATCAGAGGACATATGTATAACTCCCAAATGTGCAACAAAGTCTAGAAAACTAAGGATTTTTGATTGTAAAAGTTTGCTTTGTTATTTTTATACCCCGAGCCAGACTCCAAAGAATTATTTCCTCAGTAGATGGCAAATGTTGGAGGTGTGATGGGGAAGAAAGAGGTAACTGGGAACATGTGTTTTGGGAGTGTAATAAGTTGGCAGACTTTAAAATTTCCCTACAAAGTACTCTGTCAGAAATACTGGTTGAACAAATGGGTGTAATTAAAGAAATTATTTTTTTATGAGCTGGAATATATGATCTGTATTCCCTAAACATAGTAAGGAATCGTTAAGTTTGATTGTGGTGGCTGTCAAAAAGCAGTTAGAAGAAATGGAAATCAAAGTTGAAACTAACTTTATTTGAAGTACTGAATATTTTAACATAGATAAAAGAACTGTAAGTGGGATCTTTAGAAAAGGATAGGAGCAAATTAGAAAGAAAAAAGTGGAAATTGTGGGAACAATGCATCCAGAATAATGTTTTAGAAATGAAATGAGATTTGAGATAAGGCAAAAACTGAGCAATTTAATGTTTAATTGATGATAATTATATGATAGAATATAAATAATGTATAATGTTTGTAACTAGTAACATGTTAAGATGGTTTTCTTTTACATAAATGTATGTTAGCCTATGCCTTAAGTGATAATTCAATAAAGGTGCTAAAAATAATGATTATTATTGTGTTGTCACAAAACATCAAATCTTCAGATCAAATGAAGCTTGAGGTAGACATAAGTGGGCACATATGTAGCAGACATCTGAGGGGATATTCAAAAAGACCTGTCATGTATAAGGACAGTGAGCAGGTAAAACATCAGAATAACCAAAATATAGAGCCACTGCTGCTGAGACCCAAAATCACTCAAAAAAAATCAAGAACGCCTCAAACAAACAAATTGCAAGCATGAAACCTAGTGGGGTATAAAATAGCAAAGATGTTTATTTCTCAGAAAAAAAAAAACAATTTCATGCTGTCATCTCATATGTCGAGACTTCATCAGAACTATAAAAATATAGTCCTTAACAACATTTTAAAAACTATTGTCTCTATCCCTTTGGCCAGATAATCACCCAGTCACTTAATTACTATTCTCATAGAGAAAATTGTCACCTTATTAAAGCCACTGGGTTTAACTTAAAATTTAAATTAACATATCAAATGATTAATTAAATATTTATAAGCTACCATAAAAATCTTTACGACAGTATTTTTGTAAAAAGACTTTATAAAACGTATATTACAACTTAGGTTTACAGTATTTTGCCATTATTTGTAAACCACAATGTTAAACATGGCAAAATATTACATTTTATATATATATATATATATATATATATATATATATATATATATATATATATATGTGTGTGTGTGTGTGTGTGTGTGTGTGTGTGTGTGTGTGTGCAATTGTTAATTTAGACATGTTTATACACAATGTAGAAAAGACATGAAAGTAAGTATGGAGTTTGGCAAATCTGTCATGGCACTTTGTTATCCATGCATAAACAGAGATGTTGGGTTAAAGAACAAAATACCTTATATATCACAGTGTGAATGAAACAATCATAGAAGTGCATGGCCTATAAACCAAAGCAACTGACACTTAATCACTGGGTGTTGAAATGAGCAGACAGCAGCTTCCAGATTAGCATGGTCACACACTACTGCTCCTTATATGTATTCCTGACTCAGAAAATATACATACCATCCTGACAATTGAAAATATGCTTAAACATGGGTTCTGAATGGTGATAGTACCCCATACTACCATGCCCTTTGCAAGGTTTCAATGTCTATCACCCTTCAGGTCCCAACACCAAAAATTATGGTGATATTGTTGGGGGCATGTCCATATTTCTAAGAAAACAATTTACCTCTAGACTCTTAGGAAAAGACAATGACCTTGAACACCTCCATACCCTTTTCATTGCAAATAAAATTCCATACCATATCATGGCCAGCTATACACCCCCCATGTCTCCTGTAGCCCATAAGGCATATTAAAACAAACTGATGTCTCTCCTGTCTAACCTCATATTATTCTTCTGAAAGGCTTCAACTATCCATTCAACTTGAAAACCCACACTACCACAAATGAGTATGCACAATGATTTCTAGACTTCATACATGCTAGTTCTCTAAACCAACTAGTTCACCCAATTAGGGGTTCAAAATATTGAATCTAGTCCTAACAAATGTTAACCTCCTCATGTTCAACACCTACAGTTACAACATCACTGTTCAGATTTGACCATCATTTAGTAACATTCACTATGAGGACAAAACCTGACTTATCATAAAAACCTTCTCTACCTGCTCCAGCTAATTGATGAACTGATGAAAGTTAAGCATCCTTCTCACTTCAGCATCCCATCTCACATGCTATCACATCTGCAGGTAATATCTATGGCAATCTCAAAGCATGCATTGATGTATCTGTCCCATCAGAAACAAATACAATGCCAAGCTCAGGAATAACTTCCCCAGTAGTGGAACCCTAGTACAAGAGGAAAAAATACACTGCCATTAAAAGATACCCAGTCCTCTATAGGTGAACTCAAAGAGATCAGCAAAGAACTCAGTATCAAAATCAAATCCTCCAAAAGCATGCATGAACTAAAAGTTGACACCAGACCAACAAAGAACTCCAAAGCAAAATCAAATCCTCCAAAAGCAAGTATGAACAGAAAATTGCCACCTATGTGCAGGACAACCAAAAAGCCTTCTTCAGCTATGTCAGAAACCTTTAAAGTAATGCCCAGCAATGCACTGAGCATACAGCAACACATATTCTACCCTAGAAGACATAGCCAACATGTTTCCAGACAAATTTAGCACAGATTTTACTCCATTGTCTTGTCCTACTTTTCCCCAGTATATTAGCATACCCATACTATACATTATGATCACTTCAGCACAAGTCCTGAGTGATCTCTCTCTAATCATTAGTGCCATGGGTCCTGATAATGTGCCGGACAGCCTTTGTCAAAACTAACACTGTCTCACAGCCTCACTACTATGGTTGTGCAATCTCAGTATCTCCACTGGTTTTATACTAGAGGTGTGGAGAACTAAGAGGTCATCCCACTCCCTATGGAGGACCCACTACTAACCCTGTAAACAATAGCACTATAAGCTTAACAAGCCATATCTGTAAAGCATTGATGGAGATCAGTATGTATTAACAAGGACATCATCATTCTACAAACCTTGTTCCCAAGAGAGTTTAGATTTGTTAATGGCAAATCCTGCCTCCTGAATCTGGTGGACTTCTTTGAATAAGTCACTGATGCATTAGGTACAGGCAGATTGGTTCATACTGCCTACCTGGACCTTGCCAAAGCCTTTGACAGTATCTCACGTTCTGACTTTATCAGTAACCTAATGAAACTAATGTTAATCCCCTATGTTACCCACTGGATAGCAAACTGTCTTACTGACAGAATCCAGTATGTGTTATGTGTTGGAGGTACAATCCCATCAAAAAAGTTATTACAAGAGGTGACCCTAAGAGATCAGTGGATGACTGCAAACTCAAGAGTTATCATAAACTCTCAGTCTGATTTACAGATTCTACAGGAGGGCCTACAGTGATACCTGTTTGTAGGGATTTGGACACTTTCATTGACAATGAACTAACCTTTGATCAGCATGTCACCACTGTCATTAGACGACCATTTTATATTTCAATGCTGATAACCAGGGGGTACATCTTCTAGATCTAAGGAAGTGTATCATCCCTTTCTTCTTCCACATTAGACACATAATATTGTATAATGCCCCCTTGGGAATGTACTTGTCTATTACTCATGTTTGAGAAACCCCCACATGTCTGGCCTCTCAAGTAATCAGGTGTACTGATAAATGAGAATCTTGTAGTTAGGCTAAAAAATCCATGGAATCAATAGCTTAGCATTATTGATGAGCCTATGAACCTATATAACTATACAGCCTATAAACCTATATATATATATATATATATATATATATATATATATATATATATATATACCTAACCACTTGCAAACTACCAACAGTACTATTCCAAGACTGTTTTTTCTCAAATCTAGCTCATTTCAATATATCATATAGCCACCAGACTAAATATTTTCATTGTACAATGTTTCTCAGACCAAAGGAAATTTATTATTTCCTTTGCAGATGAATAGAAAAACAAAACTAGCCAAACTGCACTTCATCAACAGCAACAGCAACTGGGATGACAGAACAGCAGATTTATTAAAATAGACACAACTTTAACAAAAAATATTAGCACTTTCGTCTTACAATTAAGACTTCTTCAGATATATGCAACAGAACAAGTACTCAGCTTAAAAAGACCAGTAAGGTCACATGATACAAAAATCACAGTGAGCTAAAATAATGATGTTTTTGACTTTTTCATTAATGTTGAATATTTGTTTTTTTTTTTAAGAATTATTTAGAGTATTTTTATTTTAGTTTTGCTGCAATTTAGTATTATTTTCATGGTTTGTGCAGGCATTCTGTGTAGTTTTTTTTTTTTTTTCAGTTACTGACCATCACTTTAAATTGCTTTGTCTCTCTTTTCCTTCTTATTAGCTCATTGTGTTTTTTATATCATGTGACCTTACTGGTCTTTTTAAGCTGAGTACTTGTTCTGTTGACTATATATCTGAAAGTATTAAAATTAATTATAAAGCTAGTATTTTTTTTTGTCTAATAAATAAATCCGACCACTGATGATCCTTTACAGAGATGTCTCTGAGTATTATGTATGATACCTAAATCTAACATGGGATCATCATCCCTAACTAAATAATATAACCTATAACTAAACTTTACTGTGTCACATTTATATACTGTGTAATGTACCACATTGTATGTTGTTTGTTATATCCAAACTTTTTTTTTTTAATATTAAATTAGTTAGTAGTTTGATATAGTGAGTTTCACTATATTTGTATTTGTTGTTTTTTCATTTGCTATAAACATTTCCCAGCTCTTTTGTATTATACAACAGAACTGTTGTCATAAGGCATCCATGTTAAACATCTTGGAGGAAATCATGACATTAATATATGGTATGGGTCTTCTTCTTTAGACCCCATATTTCATTCTGGCACCATACTACGTGAGTATCTGATTGCTGATGTGGGATATTTCCTGGGACCATGGGTATTGACACAAGTGCCAAGTTGACCAATAGAGTGACAGAAGACATGCAATCATGCAATGAGGACAACAAAGGACATGGTCGAGTGCCTTTGCCAAACTGAAGATGCAGTTTGAGTGCCTGGATAAATCTTGTGGAGCACTGCATTTTGTCTATGTGAAATGCATCTAATCATAATGGTATGAATTTTGTGTAGCCACTCTCTCTGCACAGTGTGGCTTCAGCAACAATATAGTCAGAACATTAAGGAGCACATAGTGATAACTGTGGCTGTGGTGTGCTATTTCCACCACCCATGCAACCGATTTATCATCCCTAAAAGATGCATTATTTAAAGTGATAAGTTGTGCTCACTGAGTTGCAATTTGGATATGGCATGTTAGTAGGGTGCTATGTCTATGTAGGGGTATGTCTGTGTGAGTGAGGAGGCAGGATTGCTTAGAGCAGAATGTGCACAAATCTGAGACCCTTTCTGTGTTGTTGTGGAACATTCTGACAAACATTCAGATACTACACATAGTACCTTCTGCTGTGTCTCAATGTGGTATTTTATCTAGAAAGTGTATTTCATGACATGCAACTTCCTATAGCCAGCTGTTAGCATATTTAGAAATATATATCCTACATATTACATTCTCATTTTATCAAGTTATAAAATATGCTTAATTTATAAACATTGTAACAGGAACATGCATACATTACTTAAACTGATCATTTAAAAAAAACAAACTATCGTTAATCTGATAATAACTATCTTGTACTTTTACATAAAGCAATATCTTTTTCGCTTAACTTCAAAAGGTATTTAAAAATAGCAACTTTTCAGCCTTCACTATCATGATCAATTATTAAACTATCCATATACCAATCTATTGTTTTAGTGGACTTCCAAGTCAGGGTATATAATAGGACTGTTCACTCTGAATATATATTTTTTTCCTTATAGACAATTTTTGCTATTGCATAGCTTTTCTGAGAGACAGAACCATCTGCTTCTGTTTTCCTTTTCAAATGATACTTTTAGTTTGAAATGCATTATAAAGTTATGCACTTCAGATTATTAACAAAGAGGACAAAGAGTGTGTGTGTGTGTGTGTGTGTGTGTGTGTGTGTGTGTGTGTGTGTGTGTATATATATATATATATATATATATATATATATATATATATATATATATATATATATATATATATATATGTGTGTGTGTGTGTGTGTGTGTGTTTGTGTGTGTGTGTGTGCATGTATGTGCCATTCAGGTGATTGTAGTCTGCAATCAGTGCACAGCAAGAAGGCCTGCACAGCTGAGCAAAAATCAGCTGATTGAACATTTTGAACATTGCTGTTTTTTTTCTGTGTAAGTCTGACAGTAGAGTGATATTAAAGTAGTTATATGAAATTAGCAAGGAGTGTGATGGATGTAGTCCTCCACATGGGGGCTGCAGGGGGGGGGGGGGGCTTGCAACCTTGAAACAATACTGTTTATTTTTTTTTGTTGCTATTTTTAATAATTTTCTGGATCAACCTCTTTCTGTTGACTGATGAAGTTTGAATATATAAGACTAAGGACTGGATTCATGAATGTCTAATTTTTGCACTGTTATCACATATATGTTGAGCCATGTCATGATAGTGTGCCACTTTGTATTCAGTAAATGGCTCTACATGTCGTGTAGACCTGCCAAACAAAGGTAAAGGAGAGTATGCTAATGGACGCATAATCAGCTGAATTACATACTAATGCACCAAATCTGACATTATGCATCCATTCAGGAAGCTATAAAGTAACCATGTAGAGAGGGTGTAGCCCTTTGCCATGAACACCAAAAACCTACTGGAATATAGAGACCACCCCACTTAGAAAAAAAAAATAATGTTACAGGCTGCAGGTGCTCTCTTGTATGTGGATGTACAACAGGTTCAAATCTATGTTGCTGCTGCTGCTACTGCTGATAGACCTCATCCAAGGAGAAGAAGGGTGTTCAGACCCTGTTTAACATATCATGGGCTTAATGATATTAAAAGAGTAGAGTGATATAGGGTTGATAGGGAAACACTACAGGAACTCTGCAACTTCTGCCACCCCCAGTGCAGACTCAGGGGAAATCAAGGAGAACCTATACAAGTAGAAACTAAGATTTATGTAGTATTAAGGATAGCTACTGTACATCCCAGAGACTCATAGAAGATAGGAGCCTCATGTACACAAACAACCCTCTCCTCCTACCACCCAACACTACATCCTGTGAGAGATGCACTTACATAGCCAAACTGGAAGCAAAGCTCTCTCTACCCAAAATTATGCTAGACAGGCAAGAGGAGAAGATTAACACCTGCACTACACCTCAAGCAACACATAAGCCTTCTGAACCCACACCACCAACACCCTCACATAGCAACACTAAACCCTCATATGCAGTGGCCCTTAACAGTAACCAGCCCAAGCAACAAGGACCTCTGAAGCTGACACGCAAACAAATACCACTCACAACCAAAGTGTCACATAGCTCACAACACCAGTGTGCCACCCAACAAGATCCCCTAAGGCAAGACAATGTACCCAGCACTTTAGTCATAGGTGACTCTATAGTCAGGCACACTGATGTTCCACTCACCAGGCTGAACAAGGAGAAAATTACAGTCAGCTGCCTGTCTGGTGCCAGGATCTGCAACATAGCGCATGCACTCAAGTCACTCCACAACAAGTACAAACATTACTCTGTCACTGTCCATGTTGGAGTGAATGACTTGAGATGCACCTCCCTGGACTACATGAAAAGAGACATGGAAGAGCTCTCGGATCATGTCCCCAGGCAGGTATGACCCTAGCTCCGAGTAGCATTCTGCCTTTGCCCAGAGTGATACCACAGTATAAGGGCAAAATGATTGACTTCAACAATTGGCTAAGCTTCTGGTGTCATTCAAAGCGGATCCAGTATCTGTCTGCCTGGGACAACATGATCGACAGACCATGATGCTTTGCCAGAGATGGTCTGCATCTGTTGCTCCTGGGATTCAGGTTACTGGCTAAGGCTCTTGTCACCCCTAAAGTGCCTTTTTTTAGGCAAATTTCAAAGGACAAAACCACCACCATAACAGGTACAAGCATGCAAAATCTGAATGTAATGCACTCTCCCGAGGCACTCTTAAAAATGGAGAACATCGATATCTGTGCAGTAAATGAGACCTGGTTCAAGGCTCCAGAGAGCACTACTGCAATACCAGGCTACAACTCTTACGACACTTTTTGGCCACCAAACCAGGACCGAAACACTAAACTTGGAGAAGTGTCCATATTCACCAAGGATATTCAGACCACCAGGCTAGTTCCCCAACACAATGCATCTGAAATTCTCCAGGTGCAACTAACACTAGGTAAGATTGTAATCCAAATTGTAGCTTGCTACAAATACCCCACCATGCCCTAAGATTCTCACTACACCTTTCTAAATATACTGGAGAATATTAAGATACAACCAAACACCCTAATACTGGGTGATTTCAACTACCTTCCATTAACTGGGAAAACTACTCATGTACCAACACCTTTGCCCAATGGTTCTTGGAATTCATAAATTCTAATGCCCTGGATCAACTAATCCATAGTCCCACAAGAGGCTCCAATATCCTAGACCTGGTCATTACCAACATGGGAAATCGATGCTCCACACCTTGGTCACCCCCTCATTGGTCAGGTCTGACCATAAGCTAATCACCCTTGACATCCACATTCCTCCCCCATCCCACAGTAAGGAAACCTCTGTACAAAACTTCTCCAAAGCCACCTTCATGCTACTCAAGTCAGAAGTGACAAACTTCATGACACCCATGCAGACAGGAACTGAAAGTTCGACTGCTGAATCCTACACTAATGCACTATATGAGCACATCCACTCATGCATGAATCGTGCCATCCCAAATAGAATTAAGACACTCTCCTCCAAAAAGAGGAAGCCAATCTTGTGGTCCCCTGCCATAAACAAACTTTATAACAAAAGTAAGAAACTGTTGCAGAAAAGAAGAAAACCCCAGGATGCAAAAAAAACTCCCTTACCAGCCTCAGTAAGAAGCTGCGATCCCTCATAAAATCCTCCAAAGCTAGTTACGAAAATAAAATTGCCAAAGATTCCAAAGACAAAAACAATGCATGCTATAGCTATGGCAAGAATCTAAATGCCAATGCTCAGATCTGCTCTGAGCTACAACAGAATGGCATTAAATATACTGATCTCAAGGATATTGCCAATATTCTGGCAGATCAATTCAGTTCCAACTTCACCCCCCTCTCACTCCATAAAGGGCCCATCTCAATACTAAAAGGCTGCCAAATTCCAGTAATAACAGCCACACAGGTAAAAAAACGCACTCTCCAAAGCTAAGAATACAGCATCCATGGAACTAGACAATATCCCAGGCTGTGACTACATGAACTACAAAATGAACTGGAACCTCACCTAAGTGTCATGTTTAATCATAGCCTCACCTCAGGCATCATGCCCACTGAGTGTTGCACAGCTACAGTTATCCCACTCCACAAGGGGGGATCCACCTTGGATCCTGAGAACAACTGCCCCATCAGTCTGATGAGCCTGATCTGCAAGGCCATGGAATGTATTATCATGGAACTTATAAATAAAGACATTGGCAAACTTCAAACACTGGACCCCACCCAGTTTGGGTTCATGAAGGGACGATCTTGTCTCCTGAACCTGATTGACTTCCTCAAATCAGTCTCCAGAGCTGTGGATGAGGATAAGGTGGTACACACAGCCTATCTGGACCTTGCCAAGGCCTTCGACACCATCCCCCACTCTGGAATCATAAATAAACTTACTAAGCTGGGCATTGATCCCTACATCACTCGATGGGTTGCCAAATGGCTTACTGAAAGAACCCAGACTGTAAAAGTAGCCAACTCCAAATCCAGCTCCAGACAAGTGACAAGTGGAGTACCTCAGGGTTCAGTCCAGGGACCACTCTTGTTTGGCATCTATGTCTCTGAAGTACAGGCCAACACTAAGGGACTCTGTCTAACAAAGTTCACAGATGACTGCAAACTGGGAGCCAATACTGAATCCCCAAATGATGTGGATATTCTACAAAAGGGCCTTACAGAAACAGATGCTTGGTGTCAGAGCCATGGGCTCAAGCTCATTGCCAAGAAATGTACAGTTATCCCCTTTGGGAAAAAAACATGTACCCATGAATTACCACATAGGTGGCAATATACTCAACACCGAAAGTGTGATAAGAGACATAGGGACACAGGTGGAGGGTGGTCTCACCTTCGATAACCATATTGCCACAACAGTCAGGAAATCCTTCTATGTGGCACATCTCCTCACTAAGGGCTTTTCATCCAGAAAAAAGGAAGTCATTGTGCCATTGTACTCATCCCTCATTAGACCCATTATAGAATACAACTTTCCATTTGGTATGTACCTCTCAAGACATCTGCAACAACTGGAAAGACTGCAGAAATACCTCACTAAAAGAATCACAGGCCTAAAGCAGATGCCCTACGCTGACCATCTAAAAAAACTCCAGCTATACTCTGTGGCATATCGTCTACTCAGAGGTGATCTCTGCTTAACATACAAGGCCATGTCAAGCATAGAGCTGTTGGACATGCTACACTTAAAGAAATCTCAATCCCTCAGAGCCACATGCTCCAGGGATCTAACCCTTGTCATCACAATAAACATAACATGCTGGAGCGATAGGCTCCTAACCCAGAGACTCCCCATACTCTGGAATAGACTGCCCATACATGTCAAGCAGAGCACCTCTTTGGCCCTCTTCGAAAGGAACCTTGACGATTGGATGGGAGATAGGCAATTCACCCCGAGGATCACATCAGTCACCTTGCTAGACAGGGGTCCAGGGAAGTAAATATTGTGTGAAGAAATAGTCAGGGAATTGTTATGGCTAGGCTTGTATAGGCCCTAGGGCTGACAGCCTAGTACCAACCTATGAATCTATGAACCTATATAGTAGGGGTGTCAAGGCCCTAGCCTCTAGAATATTTCACCAATGTCTCAATGCTATTCTAGAACATGTAAGGGAGTGCATCTGTTTTCCGTGTACCCTAGAGGAGAGAGTAAGAATAATTCAGGAATGTTATACTGTAGCACACTTCCCTGAAGTCTTGGGGCAATAGACTGCACTTCATAAAAATAAAACCACCACATGTGAACAGGAAAAGACATACATCAGCAGGTTATCTGCAATGCCCAAAGAATTATCCTCAGTGTCTGTGCAGGCAACCAAAGAAGTTCTCATGTCTCACACATTTGACACACCTCACAGTTTACATAAGGTTTGCTAGGGGTGATGCTCCACAAGGCCATCTACTGGGTGATGCAAGTTATGTACTGGAGCAGTGGCTAATGACACCTATCAGAAATGTACACACACTCACAGAAGAAGGATACAATGATGCCCACACTCAAACTAGAAACATCACAGAGCATGTATTTGTCATGCTGATGTCACGGTTCCTCTGTCTAGACACATCAGGGTTGCCCTACAGTACAATCCAGGCACCTGCCATGTTGCACAATATCATCCTGAAGAAACAGCTGCAACAGGGGCAACAAGGGACAGGACCCCACATTCCTGGACCACAGGGAGAGCCAGCACCACCAGCACACACAGACAAGAATTCTGAGGGAGAACTTCCATTTGCAGAGGTAGCCAGTGACATAGACATGTACAATATGCCCTCACCCTGGCTAAGAGGCAAACAATAGCACACACACTCACCAGCGAAGGAATACACATAACAACCTAAGCGCATACAAATATTAAAAGTGATGCCATCCAATGTATACAAATTGTACTTACCCATGTTATATCTGTGTATGGATAGCATCAGATAGATACAGCTCCAAAGCACCCGACTTGTAGCTGCAGTAATGTCAACTTAAGTGCCAAACCTGTATTATATGAACAAATGTGCAAGAAGATAAACTACCTGCATGCTGTCAGTCATAAATGTACTCAATCAGAACTTGTTAGAGGTGTCCACCAATGGCATTCTTGCCTTATAAGAAAGATATCTTCAATATACAGATATGCATTCTGCACAATAACTGGCATCAAGTCAGTCCCTTACCCACTGTACACAAAGCAATCAACAAGACAATTACATCAATACATCAACAGTTTCATAAACAGAGCAACAAGAAGGAATGCAAGCTCACTTGTTGGAATGCATGATTTACAATACTAAATGAAAAAAAGCCTTCCAAAATGAGTATTTACCGAAAAATCCAAACTTCTGGTATGTACTACATATGCATTGTCAAGCAGAAAGGATCTCAGGTGGTATAAGGCTTCAATAATGAACATGTTCCTGCATCGCTGAATCATGGCTTTTATGGAACACATGGCCTAGGTGCCATAATCCTCTATAACATGAAAAAAAATTGTAGGACATACAGAAAGCATTCTCCTCAAAACAAATCAGTACACCCATCCTCAACAAAAAAAATTGAATACACAATGCTCATTTCGGACTACACAAAAGCTAAGGGAACTCCCATCCATAAAAAAAGAAACATCAATACATTAGCATTATATCCATTCTGTTAACATGTCTTTATTGATGACAGCAGCTGTGTCAATGTATGCTTGATGGAAACATTATCAGTAAGTAAGCAAAAATTCAAAGTCCAACTACCCAGGCAATTTCCTTTGGTCCCTACACTGCTGTTTAGGTCTCCAGGGTCCATCTGAGAAGCCTAACACCATTATTAGCTACACATACACAACCCCTTGAAGTGGATGCTAAACATAATACAGTTGTCTGCAGTACCTGATGATATTCTAATAGCAAATGATAACATAATTCTGTGATTTAACCATACTAACTTGGAAAGCAGAGCAAGAACCGACAGTTGTGCAGTATACCAGCAGTGAATTTTTAAACTTGCATACATATCTCAATTTTTTTTCTGTTGCATAGTGAAATACATTCCAAATATGGAAATGAAAGCAATTTATGAAGAGGACAAACATACCTTATGAAATAGTGCAGTAATTTGTAGAACGATCACCTCCAAGTAACTAGCAGTAATGGTCTGTCTGTATCCAATCAGTCTCCCCTCTTTCAACATCCACAACTACACCATTACCTTTATATAGGATGATTCAGCCCTCTAAGCACTGTGAAGATGCAAATGAGGTATGAAATCATTAGTATTCCTGAATACCAAACAAAATAAATCACTTGGTGTAGGAGATGTAAGCAAGGTATAAGAAGCTATACAATTGCATGCACACACCCTACAACTGTAGGGAGGAGCAATGACAATTGTTAGCTGCTAATGTCTTGCAAGTGTTACTGATTGCTCTGACTGCAACAAGCAATAATGAAGTGACTCTTCTGTCTGAACTCTTTGCTTCATGCAGAGTAGGCTTATAATAAAAAGTGTAAGTACCTCGACAGCTATGAGAACAACCTCAACAACATGTTGTTGTACTAACAGCACACTGACCATCCTCTGCTTAAAATGTGTCTGAAATGCTGATCAGTATTAGACATTGAAACAAAGATGCGAATAAATGGCCATGACACTGCATTTCAATAGTTAAGTGTGAGGAGGAGAAGATGTTCATAAAATAAAGAAAATAAATAGCTGGCAGTGTTGGCAACCTGGCATTAAAATGGTGTGAACTATTATTAGCATAAAGTATCGGTCAAGATGACATTTATCTAAATATGTTCAAGCAAAAGAGAAAGTAACATTTTCTGGTCATGTGTTGGTAACAAAGAGGGATATTGCATATTAAAATGCATTCCAAATATGGAAATGAAAGCAGTGAATGAAGAGGACAAACAAACCTAATGAAATAGTGCAGTAATCTGTAGGACAAGCACCTCCAGGTAACTAGGAGTAATGGTCTGTCTGTATCCAATCACTCTTCCCTCTTTCCACTTCCACAGCTCTACCATTACCTTTATATAGTGTTATTCGCTTGTTGTGTGTTGTGATTGCACTTAGTTGAAGGTTCACTTTCAGATAGTATGTTGTCTGACAGAGTTAATGCATATTTTCTGAGGATTTGATCAGGTTGTACCACACACAGATCTAAGAAACTTCACAATCCTGCGTTTTCATTATTATCCTATATTTGTTACTACTGACAATTGCCTATTATATTTTTTCTTCTGTTCGTCATTTGCACACATTATGGCAGAGTGCACTCTTGAGTGGCAGCATTTTAAAGCTGTGAATGAGAGTCCACTGCCCAAGGTACAAACTGAGTAGTTTAACTTGTTTTGCCATCATTAGCGCATCTCATATTATCACAGGGGTGCTTTTCTACAGCACTCTGAACAGAAGTAAGAGAAGTAATTTCACACTGCATCTAAGTAACATTGTAGCACATGGGTTAAATGAAATTATTTTAAAGAAACAGGAAACAGGATGCAGGGTTTAAAGCCACATGCTGCTTGGAATGTTTACAGCAGATGTGAAAATGCAGCTTGTGATTTGCTGTGTGAAATGTAAATTGTTATATATGTTCTTTTGCCTGTGCAATTTCAGCACTGCTTAGCAGAGAGCAAACAGGGCTCACAGTTGAAGGAAAATGAAAAATTTCATTTCTGTACTCTTCCTTGTGCAAACATGTTTGGCACCAATGTGCGGTATTTCTAATGAGTCAGTGATGTGCACATTTTGTATACCTGTTTATGTGGTAGAAGTTGTAAATGCAATGACATTGGACCCTTAACATAGTTTCTCTTGGGTTCAAATTCATACAGTGCAAAGCGACAGAGGAAATTATTACTTCAGATGTAAGAATCACTTTCATGATAACTTCATTTACATTTTTTAAATGTTTCTTGCCTTGTGTACTCTCTTGCTGCTGAGTGGCATGTAATCAACCTAACCTGTTTAAGGAAAAAGTGACAAAAAGTATTTTAGCACCCTTCTGTAGTGCAAACAGGCTTAGCGGCAATATGAGAACATCAGCACTCTAGACAGTGGAGATCATCAACCTGCTATGTAATTCTGGTACAAAGTGAAAGTGTGTTGACTTTAGAGATAGAGCACATGTGATTTAGGGTTCAAATCTAGGTAGCACTCTTTTTTGCAAAGGTTGTCAGTATGCAGTTTCTAGCAACACTTTGATTAGAAAGCTAGCACTGCATACAAATGGCTATCATAATTATGTTAATTTCATTATGTCTCATTAATGCTTTGACAAATTAATTTTTGTAAGTAGCATATGTCATATTGATTTAGTTATGAAACACATTTGAATGTGTGTGCAATTGTTTAAGCAGGATATCTTTGATAATGGAATAAAAATGCACTTGCATATATATGATGGCAAGAATACCCAAGTTAAAAATCATCTTCTCTCCTCACATAGGCCAACTCTGTGTTTAGGACAGTTTGCGTATTGATGCATGTATGTATGTATCACACTCCAACCTGAATTAATCAGCTCATGAAAGTCTATCGAGCTGATGTACATTTAAGTAATACTGCCTCTTTCATGGGAATGCATTTTACAGGACTTTCTAAGTTACACATACAGGTCTATGTGGAGTAAATATCCATTCATACAGAATTCACTTTATCTGCAATAACCATGGTCCTGTAGCACTGACAAATAATCACCTTCCTTGAAATCATGCATTTTTTTGTTTCCTAGGTTTGATTCCCAGATTAGTTAATTAAAATTTTACAGTCTGTATTTCCATAAAGTTATGTGTAAGTCATCCTATTTAACATCCTAAACACAAGAAATAACTAGGGAAGCTACCAAGGCTATCAGTGTTTACCATCTGAAAAGTGTGAACATGTTGAGCATCACAAATGGCAAATCTCACTGTCGTGTTTCACACCTTCTTTGCTGCTTGATAAAATACCTTTTTTTGTTTATAAATGCCTCTCAGTGTTTACCATTACACAAATGCAGATGGCATGGTTGTGAGTGTTTGTGTACTAGCCATTAAACATGAGATTGGAATTTGGCACCAATTCATACTTAGAGTTATTGCTTGACCTCTGGTCATGGACATGGCTGGTGTGGGAGATGATGGTGCTGAGCTTTGAGCACAAAAATGGGGTGATGAGGAGTCCAGGATATTTGTGGAATGTCTTGTGAAGCACCACAGCCATAGGCTGCTGCACAGGGAGTAAGTATATTGGGTCTCTGTACAAGACTGAGGCTTGGAACAGATTAGCCAAGGCTGTCTCCAGTACATCTGGCAACCCACATTCTGGAACGAATTCTCATCACCACTATAGTGACCTGAAACAGTGCAAGAAAGGCCTCCTTAGTTATGGGAGGATGAGTTTAGGACTGCTGACATTCCATAGTTGTGTAAATTTACTGACCCATCAGTATTAAAACTATAGAAAGCAGGACAGAGCCAATACTGTTATGCAAAATCCTTTGCTAGCCTTTTCTTCTCATCTGTTAGACTGCTGCTGAAGACATTGAAGTGAACTGTGAGGTGCACCAAGAGAGGTTAACTTGCCTCAGTGAGGCATGGGATACGTATGCATCAGGTTTTACTGTAACCCTAATAAGTATTGTAATTGTGTGCAATATGCCACTACTGGAATAAATAGTTGTATCTCTGATATCATAGCAGTGCAAATGATAAATGTTTCAACAGAGTAAAACCTTCCCATCATTCCTCGATGTGGAAAAGGTAGACAAGATAATCATAACTGTTTCTTTTTTGAAATTATAGTCATGTGATATGCCATGGACCTAATTATCTCTATCTTTCTCTTTTTGTTGGGGGGGTATATTTTATATGTCTTAAAAATGTTATGTTGCCATACATTTCTGCCTACAAAACCTGACCTATAAAACAGAAATGTAGACTGACCACTGTGGATTGGTCCCCCCCATCCCTCTACAGGTTGCAGCAATAATACCCAGTCTTTCAGGGTTCCAGCACTGCCTCCACAACCCCTGTCGCATCACCATCAGGTAGATCTACCCTTGTGGCTGGTGCACTCATACCTTCTGGGAGTAGTACTAGTGGAGGTGGTGATTATATCACCCACCAAGGCTAACAGGGCTGGTGGAGGGTATAATGGAAAGGAGAGTGCCTGAATCGGCCATGTTAAACAGATCAAATAATATGAAAATAGGTAGGTACATGTCACTCTCAGTTCTACAGTATACACTAATGATAGAATAGCTGACATAAGTGAGCAGTATGTATGTATTATTGATCATAACATTGCACTTACTCTGTCATATCAATAAATATGGATTTGGGCAAAACCTTCAATATCCCAATATCTTCTTGACATTGAATGAGATGCTAATTCTATCTACAATGCACTGTCACAGTGTAAAAATTAGACTTATACAGTGGCACTTACTTTAAATACTCTGTCCTCTAGATTGCTTAGCTAGATATGTAGGGGGTTCTAATCTCACAGCAGTTAATTTATGTGCAAGTATATGGAGCTGTGTAAATATGATCTTTACTACTACTGTCCTCAGTAAAATAGTAGCCTGGAGTACATTTTGCACTGCAAAGTGACTCCACATCAGTGTGAAACCCTTCTCCCAGCATCATCTCCTCAGCAACATGATGATGATGTCATCCTCTATAAAGTGCATTCTCACACTATCAAAATGAGCCTTCTGCAGTGATGCTTGCATTAAATACTGTGTCCTCTAGATTGTATAAAGAGATAGGTAATGGTTCTACTTTCACAACAATCAAAACGCCTACGTGATGGTGGGTCCAATGCTTTGCTGGTGGATTAAGACAACAGGTGTGTTCATTTCACTGCCAGATGTAAGAAACTTTTACATGTTCAGATCAGATTAATTCCACATCCCTTTTTCACTTTCTCCACAAATGCATACTGTCTCCCAACACACTGATGAGGTCATAATTTCTATAATGTACTCTCACACACCTAAAGTCAGACCTCTTCTGTGGTGCATACGTATAATACACTTGTTTGCACATTGTGTCAGTTGATAGTTAGGGAGTTCGAATACAGCAGTGTGAATCTTCTGATTGTGTGTGTGTGTGTGTGTGTGTGTGTGTGTGTGTGTGTGTGTGTGTGTGTGTGTGTGTGTGTGTCTGTGTGAATGTAAATGGATGCAGGAATGTATCACACCTTTTAGCACTGACAACATTTACAATTGCACAGAGCTGTAGAAATCATATTTGCACACATCTTCTTTGCATGATACAGTTTATGTCAACCTCACATGAAATTAAACTTCTCCTGTGGTCCTTGCATATAATGCACATTGTAGATTGTGACAGTACATGGGTAGGGAGTTCAAACACTAGAATGACTGTCATTTGTGAGTTTATTTTTCTTCCTGTTACTGTGCAGAACAGGCTGCAAATACATATATATCTATAAAGTGTGCTTGTGCTGTGCAACCACTTTTTAGTGGAAACATGAAGTCAATAGACAATGGTGATGTCATCCATTGAAATGTGCATCAGCACAATTATCAAATGAATCTGTAGTAGTGCTTGTATTTCCAGCAAACCTTCATTAGCCTGTGATGCTAGCTATCTAGTTCATATCCTGAAATCACTGATTGCAGTCAGTGTACATGTTAACAGTGTTGTCACCCACATGTGCTATGTTCATGTGTAGATGTTGTTTCCTGTTACAAGAGTTTATTCTACATTTCCTTTGGAAGTGATGTATTGAAGACTGATGTTGTCATTTGACTAGATTGTCATTTCATCACCGTTGTAGAGACACTTCTTCAGGACAGAGGACACAAGATGATGTACTGTATGTTGTTGGCCAAGTGAGGCATGTGTTCCAATACAGGATTATATCCACATTGTACATAATTGTTATTCTACCATCACAGTGACAACAGCAGAGGGCTACAGATGTGTTTGGGTATACCTAACATCAGGCAATGTTGACTGACATACAGCAAGAATCTTTCTAACGAATTACAGGAACACATATTCCTCGATTCATACACATGATATCATGCTTTCAAATATTCACAAATATGACAACTGGTGATGCACTTTATACCATAGCACATTGATTGATCTCACTACATTGCTGATTTTATCAACACTTAGGCAAGTGTTCCAAAACATCATTGAGTGACTGTAAGCATTTGTATTGTTAACTGTTCTGCAGGAAAGACATAACTCCCATTCAACTTTGTATATATATATATATATATATATAGAGAGAGAGAGAGAGAGAGAAAGAGAGAGAGAGAGTGGCCTCACCCATTGATTTTAGCAATTATAGCCAAAATGTAGTATCCCTGGTGTCTTGAGCTTCCCCCATCCCGAGTTCTCATACTGGTGTATGTGGCCTTATGGCAGAAGTGAAGCATATCTTGTGGCTAGTGTTTCTCCCCAACACCTGACCTCTGTACTGCTGTAGGTACCATTATGGCACTTAAGTTTAGACTCATCAATGGGAGATAGTGGTCCCCCTACCCAATCCCCGTACTGCTGTAAGTGCCATTATGGCACTCAAATTTGGAGTCATCCTTGGTGGCTAGTGGCTCTCCCACATCTCCAATTCCTGTAGTAATTTCAGTACTGTCAGATGACCATGGCCATTTGGCCATGATCACTATTGCAATGTGGTGGGGCCTGCCATGCTGATCTATATGTCTAAGCAATTTTATGAATTGATTCATGTGTAAATGCCTTCCTGGAGGCAGTTCTGTGAAAGAGAACGCATGACTAATTACCATATTCCTCTCCATCAGACAGCCTCATTAGCATTCAGCATGGTTGTGGGGCCAGCCCTACATGGTGCTGCATGTCTTTATGTAGCACCATGTTAGGGCTTTTTCTGACTTCAGAAAGTTTACCATGATGTGTACACAAGATGTACACAACATGGTAACTTTATGAATTCCCCCTAAGGTTTTACATATTTCTTAATCATATCATTATTATGTTTTTTATCAAAAATTACTTTGACTTTTAATATTCTTGTAAAACTCTTAAGAAAAGTAATAGTGTACACCAAACACTCTTTTCAATGGAACATACAAAATACTTTTTCCAATAACTTAATTTCAACAGCAGATAAAACTTTGGAAGAAAGATTCAGAATATTAAAAACGAGGGTCATATTTAATGCCTTTCTCTCCACTGTTGTGTTTGTGGTCAGGGATTAGTGGTTTACAAAAGTCATCGGATTGTGTGCACTACTTTTGTCCATGGCCTGCCTCCTGTCTTTCACAGGATTCCTGTTCCCATCCTGGCATTGAACTTTCTGTGTCATTACGGAAAAACTCTCTCTCTCTTGAGTGTTCTCTGACATGCATTATTGTTCTGAAGTTGGTCATCATCTTTCATTGATTCAATTTGGCTACTCTTGATGAATTCCTTACCACTCATTGGACACAGGCAGTACCACCTCTAAAAGAACACCATTACTGATTAACTATTAAAGTCAATCACTACTTCCTCCTCAGTCGATTCACTAACAGGAACAATTAAGGAATGTGCATTAAAGTCCTCAGTCCTATGGTCCTTTACTTAATATCTTGTTTCTATCTTGTTTACAAAGTTCCCCACTAAATATTTTCATTTTGTCATAAATTTCTTTCTGCAGTGTCTCTAAAGTCAGCATGTTATGAACTCCCACCAATTCCCTTTTAAGCTCTCATAAAACATTTTCTTTGTTATGAAGTTCAAAGTGCCCTCTGAATTCTCTGGCTTTCGAGACTCACTTTAAAAAAGCCAAGTCCCATTTTTGTCTCTTGCATTTGAACAGACATGCTAACATTCTTTAAAAATATACTCCTTATTAAGCAATATGCAAAGAACATAAATGTTAACACTGGACAGTTCCTTTGAATCCCTTACTGTTGCTGTTCTTTTCAAAACTTCCCTGGACCTCTGCTGAAAAGGAATCTTTTAGGCACAGCTGTATCATCCAGGCAATGAAATGCAATAAATAAACAAGGTTAGGCATTTGGACGTGCATTTAATTATTTATATTTTTTAATTATTCATTTATAGTTTGTTCTAATCCATCTCACCACATTCCCTAACGCGCTTAATAAAGTGACGAAGCTGACATTTTTGGTGGTATTCATTTATCTTTCCCTGTTATGTCTAGTAATAATATGAGTGTTTCTTCCTGAGACTTAGCATTTGTCCCACTGTCAAAGTTTAATAAAATAAGTGCCACTAGATAGGGGTTAACTACCTCTCGACTGTTCAGATTTCCACAGAATGTGCAATTTTTTGTCTCATACTCTTGGCCTGTTACACATAAAATTTGTTGTTTTCTGGCAAATCATTGAGGATTGAAGTAACTAAATAAAGACAGACATTTGAGTTTCAGACTTCATATCCTTCAGAAAGGTTATGATAACACTGTACATTTTATTATAGTAACTTTCAAAGTTTATAAGAGCAATATTTAAAAATTGTCCCTATTTTTGGGCCTTTGCCACCCCCCCAATTAATTTTGTCTTTGTCCAGATTTCTTGAGCTAAGAGGTTGAGAGGTATCAGCTGCTAGTTGTTTTAATGGCTAATTACAAATCTCATTTGAGCTTGGTACCCTTGCATCCTTTAATGTGCTCAAATAAACCTTAATATCATTTTCATGTGTAAGGCCTTGTAAGATACAAAACTAATAATCCCAGCTTGCATCATACTGGAGACTGATTCACACATCTGTCTGCTTCTTTCGGTGTGTTTACTAAACATGCTGTTCTCCTTATCCTGCAGTGTGAGGCTGGCTCTATGATTTGACAATTAACTTTCACTTTTACATTTTTTAAGCACAGAAACAAGGCCAGTCTATTATCTTCAATGCTTAGTCTTAAGTTTATCCAGTTTCTCTTAAATATTCTTCTTACTTGCATCTCCTTTCTCTTCTCTACCCAGTCTGCCTTGTCCCATGTTTTTCGGTTATTACTTAAGATTTTCCCTAATTTTTAATCATTGCACTTATGTGATTTTACCCATCATAGTTTTCTCTAATATCACATGATCAACCCATGCCAGAGATCCACAGATTCATAGTCCTAATTCTATATCTTGTCCTGAAGCATTACCACACCAGGCATCATATCCATCATATACCCCTCATAGGTGTTCCTATAATCTGCTATAGACATTTAGCATTAATTAGTTGTGTTGCATCTACAGTCCCCAGTCCAGTTATCTGTTAGGTATTAAAAAAGTTCCTCCAGCCATTTAATATTCATTAAGTGTGTCACACTATCTACTGCCTGCAGTCCATTTATCTGTTAGGTATCACAAACAGTTCCTCCAGAAACTGTACATGCACTTATTTACTAGCATTGGGCGATCTATAAATAGCAATCAGTGTGAAGTTAGTACAGTCATTGCTGATCACTTGCATTAACTCACGAATGAAAAGTACTTCTATATTTCTAACCTTAAGGATTTCCTTGGCATACTCATGCACCTCACAACCTCCTTTGTTACATACATGTATCCAGTAATGCTTTATCCCATATCCTGTAACCAAGACTCTGTAACCATATGCACGTCAGGTTCATAAGTGTGTACTAGGCTAAGGTTCATTCAGACTAAGAGTATACTAGCAGGGATGTTTCTGGCATTACTAGTTACCCTATAAATAATATGTTACTAGGAGTCTCCCTTGTAGACTGCCCATGCCCTGTTCCTAGAGAGGATCTTCTACGAAATAAGGACTCATTTTCATACAGAAGACTACTGTTCTTTTTCATTATTCATTCAGGATTTGAATACATATCCTACAGCGCTTATTTCTTTGGTTTAAAACAGACTAGTTACTTGTGTATTCCATAGCAGCCTTCCAAGTCCACATTCTCTTATTTCCAGTTTATTCCTTTAGCTCTCTTAATAACACAAGTACTTCCTGATACTCTTAGCAACAAATCTAATATAACTATTCATACTTGTCATTCTGTTATCCATTTTCTACAGAGAACAAATGCCATTCACTATCTACACTAAAACCCTTGGGAAGATTAGAAGATTATTCTAACATATGTTAACTATTGCTTGTTTAATTGTCTTATTTTCAGTTAGAGCACTGTCTAATATTTCTCTGCTGTCCAAAATGTTGACACCTAGTATGCAGAAAGCCATCCTGTGTTCTGTGTTGCCCTTACTAATGTACCCATCCACCCTTCTAACTAAGGAAACCACCACCATTCACTTGCTATTACTGAATTCTTTTCTTGTGTCCTCATAATTTATTTAATAATTTATTTATTTATTTTACAATTGGTAACTGGATAAGTGAGCTGGTCAGTGGACCATTTTCAACCATAACTTTGGCCATATGGTATAAACTCAGTGACAGCAATCATAGTAAGGATAAATATTACATTGCAAGCAAGCACACTGATACAGATACAAGATAAAATAAAAATTAGCACTCTATAAAATACAGTTAAAGAAAACACATCAGCCTTGTTTACATCCTCATCTTTAAGTTCAGTGTTGATAACCCCTCTACTCCTCCTTTTTTCTTTATTAGAATTATTTCTTTTCTTAAATGAATCATTTTCTTTGTCTCTGTCTAACTTCTCTCTATATTCTAAAGTTCCTGCTTCATTTATTTTTCTGTATTTTGTAACACATCCTGTCCTATCATCATCATCATCATTAGTTGGACTCACAGTATCCCCCCCCCCTTATCTATAACTGCTGTTTGTTAGTCTTTTTTTGAACTGTTGTTTATATTCTGTATGGGCATCTATGGGTCTGTAACAAAGATTTTATAAAAAAGTTTTCTCATCTCATTAATATTGATGAACCTATCTGCCTTATTGGCTCATGGTTTGTATTTAAATGGATGATGACAAGGAACTTGATTGTACTGTCCTACACTGAAGAAGGCATTTTTGCAAACTAGTTTTTTTTTTTTTTAAAAAAAAAAAAAATATTTAACTCATAACTCCTGCTGGTGGCTTGGGGTGGATTTGGTGATTTTGATACTGGGTTGGGACGTGCATTCCCCTGCATGTTTTTTTCATGGGTCTGTGCCACCAAACCTGATCATTTTCAAAAGGTCAGTTTCACTCTCCTTCACAGGGATGGTGCAACTTAACAGCAGTTATGGAAACTGACTCGTACTTTGGTAACAAACCCCTCTGTCTTAGCTCTGCTCTTCTCACTCTGGTGCAAAAGGTAGGCAGGGCAGGCATGGGCTAAAAGGGGTCAGTGCTGGACTAGAAGGATGGATTTAGGTGCCACTCTGACATCAAGAAATGTATCAGAGGGGAAGGGAGGTTAATGTAAAGGGCTAGTATAATTCATTAAGGCCTCCGGTGCTGATCATGGCTGTGTTCATTTAAATGCCTGACACACTACTTGTATGGTCTGCGCTATGCCAATCACACCTACAGTGTATTAAAACAGATTGCATGCAGAGCTATTGTTGCATTGCAGCTGTATCTCAGTGGTGAATCTGTGGCATTTGGCAGCTTTAATCCAAGAAAATGTATAAATCAAACAATAAAGCCAAAACCTTGTTTTTCTTATACACTTTAAACTATTTTCTTACATTTAATTGCACTGTGACTCTGCACTAAGCAACTGCTGTCCTGTATTCCACCACACAGGAAGTTTGTACCTAAATAAATGAGTGCTGGCAGGCATAAATGAGGTGTGAAGGGGTAGGAGTTGTTCAGGCCTCTTTTTATACTGCAGTTGTAAAAGAACTGGTGCATCTGTTCTCACAATGAGTTAGATAGCGGCAGATTGCTTTATGTAGGTACAGGGGAGAGCTATTTTACATTTCCTCATGTCCTAGAGCAGGGTGCAGGTTCAGACCTCTTTTTATAGGAGTGCAGGATGTAGGATTAGTTCCCAATATTGGTATAATGATGCCAAATAAATCCCACATGGTTCATGTGCAGATGGACTTAGCTAATGCTTCCATTGCTTTGGTCAAGTAAAGAAAGGCTTTCACAGGATGACTAGGTCACACCTTGAAATGGTGCAGGATTAAGGTTCAGTTGTGACGTCCTACCCTCAAGTATGGTTAATGGATCCTTGTAATGGTATATAGAAAGTACATTTGGGGAGAGGTGCACCTTCCAAAAGGGGGACATGACCAAAGGGCATTCCTAAGTTTCCCTAAGGCAAATGTATTGATAGAAAAAAATCTAAACTGAATAAGTTTAAGGCTAACTGATGACATTCTAAATTGGTAGAGTACCGGCTGCCAAAAACATAGCTGAGGGCCTCATGCCTCTGACTGCAAAAAATAACAATGGTTTAAGTTTGGTTAGTAAATAAGTTATAAAGGGGACTGCCATGGTAAATTATTATAGAATATGAATCAAAAATTGAAGGATGGCTGCACACAACTTTTAGATGCATTAAGTTCTAACATCTACTCAGTCCTCAGCAAAAATATTTAATACAGCTGGTTGCAGTGTTGAGCCCCATTGTGTTGTGGTAGATGACAATGGGCAGGTATGAAGTAAATGAAGTTTGAGCTTCAAATCCTCATCATACTTATTTAAGGTCTTAATATCCTTTTTATGATATTTGCTGAAAAGGTGAAGAGCATGCTGAGTTACAGATAAAATTAGGCTCTAAGTAATGCAAAGATGATTTTCATTACTGATGGAAGCAGTTTACTAGAACTTTTTTCTCACATGGAAATATAAAATGGCACCTTGTTTTTCATTTTCTTTTCTGAGCATGAAGGACCTTTATTTCCCAGAAGTGAGCCAAACTAAAACATGGTCACCTTGACGAATAGGTATGTAATGCAAATGACATAATTTAAATTATCTGCTTTCATAGTATGACATGATCTGTGTCCTCGGTTATCAGTCTTGGTATAATGTAGGGACAGATTAAGTAATTACTTCTAAAGCATTTCTGAAAAAAAAATTGGGAAAACACAATTAACTGAAAGTGACAACATGCCTTTATTAGCAAGATGAACGATGCTATTCAAACTCAGGTAAGGGTCCAGACAGTGCAATCTTTTCAATTAAATTGTCATAGTTGATTAAGTATGTTAAAAAAGCAATGTTAAATTTCTGGAAAAAAAAGTTTAAGTATTATAGGTGAAGCAGACTTCACTAAATCTGAAAGTAAGCACTGTGTAACTGGCACAATGCCATCATTATGCAATCTAATTTGCTTATTGAATTTGAAAAATAATTTATCAACTTTCTGAAGACAATCAGTGAAACTTTTGAGCTAAGCAAAGAAAATGCTTTCTGGAATTATAAAAATCAAACAGTGAAACTTCAGGAAAGCAACAGATGTCAGCAAACATTGTTCTCTTTTAAAGCTGTTTTTGTAGAGGTGTAAACCCCTTGTATTCCTCACACCTTCAGTACTCACATATACTAACTCAGAAATTAGCATACTGTGGAGAAAATGGACTAGGGCATACAGTGATCTTGGAGTCAGTACATATAAGGCCCAGTTTTTGCACAATAAATATTGCATTTCCAGGACGTGTACTTACAAGTCTCATCATTTAAAACTGTTGTAATAACGTTTCTGTGCAGCGATACACAGTTTTCCTTTTCACAGGAAATACCAGAATCCAACAGTCAGTTCCAACACAAAGGCTCCAAAATTCCACTTTTATTTTGAAAAACGCTGTAAAGCTTGCCAAAAAAACTATTCAACATAACACTGAACTGTTGAATGCTTTCATCTTAATGAATTGACATCATCAAAACCGTCAGCCAAACTCATGCAGACCTATACATAAAAATTTTCACTCACACAGCCTTTAAAAACAACCAATGGTAGCTGCTGAATGCAAAAAAGACACACCTGCCAATGCTATCTCATTAACTGTAAGCATAAAGTTATAAAAACATGAGCTAAAACTGAAAAAGAAAAAACACTTTACCTATCATCAGGGAATTGAACCCTGGTCTCTTACATGGCAAGCAATAATAATCATCACTGTGCTACTTATGAAATACATTCAAGCACTAAAAATGGTGAAAGGATAAAATATACAAGACTAGCAAGTGATAGATTTACAACTTACTTTCTCGTTTCTTAAGTTCACTATGTAATGAATATTTTCATTCAAGCCTGGTGGATGTGCAGCATCCAGGTTGAGTTGCCAGTGCAGTTCCCTGTTCAGCAGTCTATTACACCAATCACCCATATAGGCTGAAGCATTCCCCTGACTTTGAAAACTGAAAAGGCAAAACCAGTTAAAAGTAACACAGGTCCCAGTATGTTTGGCAAGACCACTCTTACTATCAGCATGTTGAAAAATATATACATATTGGTAGATTCTTTTATTCAAAGTATTGTCCGTTTTGCCTATGTAAAACATGGAGCATCAGACACAGCATGCAAAATACACTACTCTCTCAGATAAGCAATTGAATCTACCACCTTTACCCTCTTTATTGATTGTCTGAAAAATCGGATCATCATAATCAGTCTCAATGAACTGGCATTGTTTACATCTACCACATTTCCTGGTGATGTTTGAAAATGCATCTACAGTGGTAATGATAGGCTACTGCAGTCAGTTCTTGATATTAAATTTGTTTCTGTATGTAAAGGTAGGTACCACATTACTCGATTTCCTAGTGTCATTGTGGCACTGGAAAATGCCCCATTTCTTCCGAATAATGCCTTCTATATTTTTGACATCAACTGTATAATGTAACACCATACTATGACTAGTGTCATGAGACACAGTGTAGCCATTGTTAAATTCCTGGCCACCAAAAAGACCATATTTTATAATAGGAGCATAGATGTCTTTCCTATTTTCCCATATCAAATGATGAAGCTTGTTTAACAAATCGGTAGGATAGCTACATTCCTTAAATATGTTCTTAAGAAAAATGAACTTTCTTAGACATTTGTTGTCATCGGACGTCAATCTAGAAATTCTAATGAATTGACTTTTCATGATCCCTCTCTTTTGGTGGAATGGATGACAACTTGTAAAAAATAAGAAAGAATTACAGAATATAGGTTTTATGTAAATTCTAGTCTCAAATCTACTTACAAAAGAACGTGAAATCTCAATGTTTAAGTAATTCACATTGTCCTTGTTCACCGTATAAGTGAACTGCAAAAAAGTCTGTAAGTCCTTCCAGCTCTCTCAAAAAATCAGAAAACTGTTTGTCACTGCTCTTCCAAATAATAAACAGATTGTCCAGGTATCTGAAGTACCCAACATATTTTTCAACACATTATTGCATTTTGCATGCTGTGCCTGATGCTCCAAGTTTTACTTAGGCAAAATGGGCAATGCTTTGAATAAAAGAGTCTACCAACATGTATGTAGTATTCAACATGGTGATAGTAAGAGTGCTCTTGCCAAACATTCTGGGACCTGTGTTGATTTTAGTGGTTTTGCCTTTTCAGTTATCGAGCAGGTGGATGCTTCAGCTTATGTGGGCGATTGGAGGAATAAACTGCTGAACCGGGAACTGCATTGGCAGCTCAAGCTGGATGCTGCACATCCACGAGGCTTGAATGAAAATATTCATTACAGAGTGAACTTAAGAAATGTGCAAGCAAGTTGTAAATCTGTTACTTGCTTCTTCTTCTTCTCTTTTGGCTGTTCCCATTAGGGGTTGCCACAGCAGATCATCTGTTTCCATTTCTTCCTGTCCTCTGCATATTGCTCTGTCACACCAACCACCTGCATGTCCTCTCTCACCATGTCCATAAACCTTATCTTAGGCCTTCCTCTTTTCCTCTTACCTGGCAGCTCCAGCCTTAGCATCCTTTTCCCAATATACCCGTCATCCCTCCTCAGCATATGTCCAAACCAGTGCAATCTCGCATCTCTGACTTTGTCTCCAAAGCGTCCAACCTGAGCTGACGCTCTAAAATACTGATTCCTGATCCTGTCCATCCTTGTCACACCCAGTGCAAATCTTAACATCTTTAACTCTGCCACTTCCAGCTCTCACTACTGCCTTTTTGTCAATGCCACTGTCTCCAACCCTTACAGCATAGCTGGTCTCACTACCCTCTTGTAGACCTTCCCTTTCACTCTTACTGGTACCCGTCTGTCACAAATCACTCCTGACACTCTTCTCCACCCATTCTACCCTGCCTGTACTCTCTTCTTCACCTCTCTTCCACACTCACCATTACTCTGAACTGTTGATCCCAAGTACTTAAACTCATCCACCTTCACCAACTCTACTCCCTGCAACCTCACCATTCCTCTATCCTTCCTCTCATTCACACACACATATTCTGTCTTAGTCCTGCTGACCTTCATTCCTCTTCTCTCTAGAGCATATCTCCACCTCTCCAGGGTCTCCTCAACCTGGTCCCTACTCTCACTACAGATCACAATGTCATCTGCAAACATCATAGTCCATGGGGCCTCCTGTCTGATCTCATCTGTCAACCTGTCCATCACCATTGCAAATAAGAAAGGGCTCAGAGCTGATCCTTGATATAATCCCACCTCCACCTTAAACGGATCTGTCACTCCCACTGCAGACTTCACCACTGTCACACTACCCTCGTATATATCCTGTACCACTCTTACATACTTCTCTGCCACTCCTGACTTCCTCATACAAAACCACAACTCTACTCTAGGCACCCTATCATATGCTTTCTGCAAGTCCAGAAAGACACAATGCATCTCCTTCTGACCTTCTCTAAATTTCTCCAACAACACTCTCAGAGCAAACATCGCATCTGTAGTGCTCTTTCCCAGCATGAAACCATACAGCTGATCGCTAATCATCACCTCCCTTCTTAACCTAGCTTCCACTACTCTTTCCCATAACTTCAAGCTGTGACAGATCAGTTTTATCCCTCTGTAGTTACTACAACTCTGCACATCACCCTTATTCTTAAAAATAGGTATCAAAATACTTTTTCTCCACTCCTCAGGCATCCTCTGACTTTCCAAGATTTCATTAAACAATTTGGTTAAAAACTCCACTGCCATTTCTCCTAAGCACCTCCATGCTTCCACTGGTATGTCATCCTCTGCATAGCTGTCCATACTTCCTCCTTGCTAATCTGTTTCACTTCCTGATTCACTATCCCCACATCACCCAACCTTCTCTCTCTCTCATTCTCTTCATTCATCAGCCCTTCAAAGTACTCTTTCCATCTACTCAACACACTCTCCTCGCTTGTGAGTACATTTCCCTCACTATCCTTTATCACCCTTACCTGCTGCACATCTTTCCCAGCTCGGTCCCTCTGTCTAGCCAATCACTACAGGTCCTTTTCTCCCTCTTTACTGTCCAACCTTTCATGCAACTCTCCATATGCCCTATCCTTAGCCTTCGTCACCTCTCTCTTTGCCATGCTCCTCATCTCCTTATACTCCCTTCTACTTTCTGCATCTCTCTGACAATCCCACTTCTTCTTCGCCAACCTCTGGTGAATCTTTTACTTGCTATTCTTGTATATTTTTATCCTTTCAGCATTCTTAGTGCTTGAGCATGTTTCAAAAGTAGTACAGTGGTGATTATTCCTACTTGCTAGGTGAGAGACCGGGGTTCAATTTCCTGATGATGGGTACATTTTTTTTTTCAATTTTAGCTCATTTTTTTATAACTTTATGCTTACAATTAATGAGGGCGCATTGGTAGGTGTGTCTTTTTTGCATACAACAGCTACCATTGGTTGTTTTTAAAGGCTGTGTGAGTGAAAAAAATGTTATTTATAGGTCTGCATGACTTTGACTGACAGTTCTGATGATGTCAGTTCATTAAGATGAAAGCTCAGCTATTCAGTGTTATGTGGAATAGTTTGTTTTTTGGACAGTTTTACAACGGTTTTCAAAATAAACATGGAATTTTGGAGCCCTTGTGTTGGAACTGACTGCTAGATTCTGTTGTTTCTTGGATTTATTGTGTATTTATTGCTCGGGTTTATTTCTGGACTTTTCACAGGAAATGATAGTTGTACATTTAAATGTTTTTGAAAAGAGAATATGCACTAACATTTCAGAAGTGTTACATGTTACACAGAGAAACTATCATGTGGTAATGAGATCTGTCATTTCATTTTATTAAGCAAAAAACATCCTTTTTGAATTATCACCTATGACATAGGTAATCATACATTTATATAAATGAAAACAAACCATATTGACATATGTTCAGTTGCAAACATTATACATCACATATACTCTTCTATATAGTCATTCCCCAGGATTCAATAAGCCATTTTGTCTGTGCAAGAATAGTGCAGCAGCTCCTGCACGGAATATGACCGCCAAGCGATCCAGTCAACAAGCCTGAGAGCATGCATGAGCCTGCTAGTACTATTCTTGCATGGACACCACTGAATTATGCTAACTACCTCATTTGCTGGTGAAAACTATGCAAATAAGGTGACTTAGTGATCCAGCAAGCAGGCAGGTATCCGTGCAAGAACAGTGTTAGTTGCAGAAATGTATTCGGTTACTAACCGAATACATTTCTGCAAATAACAAAACAGAGGCATAACAACTCCCAAAAAAGCATGTATTATAGTATTTAGGCATGCCAGTGGCTAAATATATGGCCATTGGCAAGGAAAACTGCTTCATTTTTATAAAAATCAAAGTTTTTTTTTTTTTGGCCGATCTCGGCCATTTAAGCATAGGGCATATAGCAAATGGGATCGTGCCAGAAATAAAAAAAAATGTGAAAACTCAATTTTAGGGGAAACCTGCATTTTGCCATTATAGTCAAAGGCATGCAGAATCAAAACAATACCAGGGAACAGTGGTTGTCAAGGGGAAAGGCTCTGTGTTAGTACAGTAAGTATGGACTAAGGCAGTGGGGTATGCAAGTGAGAGGAAATTTCCTGAATCACAAAAATCTTCTAAGTGACAAACTGCACCTAACTGTGCAGATGCTATAGCACAGTTGTGTAACTAGGAGGAGAAACAGACATGAAAATGGGATGTGTTAAGCATGTTGTGAGTACATTGGAGACCTAATGTCCAGAGATAAGCTTAGCTAAGCACAGCTAAGCAAGGGGGTGCGTCTGAGGCTGTATTGACTTATTCCATGAAATGAGAAGCATGTCTGCATCCAGGGGAGGGTTATTTCTTCATGTTTATATTAGCCAAATGGGTTTGCATGGTGCCCACCCATTCTGAAAGAAACAAACAAAAAAAAAAAAACCCTGGAAATAGCAGGACTATTTCCATTTGGATACTGGGTTTGGGCGGCGTTCCTCGGCGCTTAAAAAGGGAGGAAATGGGAAGGGAAAAAAGGAAAATAGAAAAATAAAAGCAATCAAGAACAAATTACATAGCCAGCAGGTGGAATGCCTCATAGTCAGCCAATCATACAGGCAGCATCTGCAGCACAACAGTATAAACTATGGAAACACCTTACAGTCTGTTTTTTCCCACAAACTCTGCACCATTGACATGCGGGGGAATTTTAACTGGAAAATGTTAGGGGCTGCCATTGCTTTGATCCATCAACTTGTGCTACAGACTGAGGGCGGAGAGGAGGATAATGCTGACAACCGTCACAGACCAAGGAGGAAGAGAAGAGTGTTCAGACCCAGGGTAACTTTTCAGGTGCTAGATGATCTGGAGATAATAGAGTGCTACAGGGTGAACAGAGACATACTTCAGCAAATCACTGAGCTGTGCCAGCCTCAACTCAGACCTAGAGCCAACAGTGGGGAACCCATCTCTGTGGATACCAAGGTATGTGTAACCTTAAGAATTCTAGCTAGAGGTACTTTCCAAAGACCTACTGGGGACATCACGGGGGTCTCACAGGCATCTGTATGCAGGGTACTCCACCAGTTCCTGGATGCCATGCTACCACATGCTGGTGAGCACATTTACATCCCCAACACACATGAGGAGAGGACCAGCAATATGTGTCTCTTCCACCACATAGCAGAATACCCAGAGGTACTGGGTGCCATAGACTGCACGCACATCCACACTAGTGGGGACATCTCATATGGCCATCTGGTGGGGGATGCTGGCTTTGCACTGGAGCCATGGATGATGACACTCATCAGAAATGCACACACACCCACACAAGAATGCCATAATGAGGCACACGCACAAACCAGGATCATTATAGAACATGTGTATGGGATGCTTAAGTCATGGTTCTGCTGCCTTGACATATCTGGTGGAGCCTTGCAGTACTCTCCAGCCACATGTGCACATGTTTATAGTATGTGCCATGCTACACAATATGATCCTGTGGAAACAGCTGCAGAAGGAACAGCACAGGAAAGGGCCACACAGCCCACCACCATTGCCAAAGTCTCTACAGGCACAGAGGGACTCAGAGGAGGATGCCCCTGAGCCTGCTCCTGTAGGCAGACAGAGGTGTCCCTAGTATGCTCAGGCCTTGGCAAAGAGGCAACACATAGCACACACACTGACACTGTAGGGACCCCAGGGACTGACACCTCCCTCTGACTCGCATACACAGTAAAATGGATGACACACACATCACATTACCTGTAACTTACCAAGTATAGGCAGTGTACTGTGTGCATCCAACATCGGGGGCCTTCAAGCACCATCCTCACAACTGCTTAAAGTGTAGCTATCATTCTAAGTCTTTTGGATTAAGCACTTGGGCTTCAGACCAGTTTTACATTAGGAAGGTTTGTGGCAAGCACTGTGGTGGCAGGACAGGTAGCTTTCATCCTTCTAAGTTGGGAACTGCTGATTGAGAGCCCAGTGTCCAAGGGTATTAGTTCTGGTTTAGGCACTTGGGCTTCATGCCAGTTATTTTACATTAAGAAGGTTCGTGGTCTGCACTCTTGTGGGAGAAGAGGCTGGACTCTGCCCTTCTGAGCTGGGAATTTCTGGTTAAAGGTTTATAGTGCCTGAATATTTGAACTGTATCTTACTGAAATTGGTACACCTTGTTTGCTCTAGCATAGACTAGATCCAGGCCTGCTGAATCTAGCTTTGTTTATATGCTTGTTGTTTGTTTGTTTGTTATTTCCCTGGAAGCTAATTCCACCTAATACGCGGCTTCTCAGTGCTTCTGTGGATCACTAGTGATATCTGCATTGCTTACTGTACTAGTTCCTTGTTTCACTTGAAAGAAAGTTACTGTTTGTCGTTTTTGCATTTAGTTACTTGTAACACATTGCACTCAAGTTACCTGGCACTTGCTCACTAAAGCAATTATATAAGTCAGCACTAAAAATTAAAAGCACTACACCCTCACTCCCCACTGGCCCTTGTTTTCAATTATTAAGGAATTCCCAATATTATTCTAGCATGTCCAAAGGTCAGTTGTCAATCTCCTCTCCGGTCCAGCTGGTGAATCTGGGAATCTTGAGGCAATGTTATAACTGCCTCATGTACACAGACAACCCTCTCCTTCTCCCACATAACGCAAATACTTGCGAGAGATGCAGCTATTTAGCCAAACTGGAGGCTGAGCTCTCTCAACTCAGGACTGGCAAGACCAGACAGGCGGAGAAGGCAACTACACACACCACAAAACCAGCCTCACATAATGCTACCACACCACTGAATCAAACACATAAACACACAAAGACATACTTGGAGGCTCTGAGTAAAAATTTACCTAAACAGCAGAGGCCTCCAAAGCAGACACCCAAACAACTGCTACCTCAAGACACCCCACAAGCAACACATAAACCACAAAAGCAGTGTGCAAAGCAGTCACAGCCCCTAAGGCCAAATACAACACCAAACATACTTGTCATAGGTGACTCCATAGTCAGACACACTGACGTCCCACTCACCAGGCTGAACAAGGAGAGGGTCACAGTAAGCTGCCTATCGGGTGCTAGAATCCGCCACATAACACAAGCACTCTGGCCACTCCACGGCAAGTACAAATATGACACAGTCATTGTCCATGCTGGTATGAACGACCTGAGACGTACCTCCCTGGACTACATGAAAAGAGACATAGAGGAGCTCTCTGATTATGTAGCCCAGGCCAGACCTCCCAACCATCCCGAATTACTCGGTTTTTACCGAGTTTTGGGGTCCAAATGAAGGGGTGCCACGATTCCCGATTGGCGCCCCTTCATTTCGATTTTGCCTTATTTTTTTATTTTTTTTAATTTTCGCGCTGTCGGAGCTGACGTCATCACGTGCGCAATGACGTCAGCTCCGTCAGCACTACCAGCCAGTCGGAATTGAGCTCCATGAGCTCGCGTCATCATTTCCGGCTGGCTGCAAGCAGTTGCTGCATTTGAAAAGCTTGCCGCCAAACCGCCAATCCTGTGAAAACAGAAACACTTAGCTGCCACCTGCCTGCTATTCGTTTGGACTGGGACTTTATCACTTGTATTGCCCGAGGCCGAGAAAGAAAGCTGCAGACTGCCGTTCATTCTGGGAGCCTGGGACTATCTGAGAAAATATGCGTTGCCTGCCCAAGAAAGCTCTGCAATTCAGGACTGGTGGTATCAGGTAAGGAGGGACAGGAACCAGCTGCCATTCGTTTTCTGTTTATTTTAAATGTGAGGGCCAAGGACCGCTGCCATTATTCTTAACTTGCTGTAGGGAGCTGAGCTGACATTCATTTGAACAAAGTGTGTGCGTGTGTGTTTGTTTGTGTGTGTGTGAAGTGTGAACAGGAACCAGCTGCTGCCATTCGTTTTGTTTATTTTAAATGCGAGGGCCGAGGACTGCTGCCATTATTCTTAAGTTGCTGTAGGGAGCTGCCATTCTGTTGAACAAAGTGTGTGTGTGTGTGTGTGTGTGTGTGTGTGTGTGTGTGTGTGTGTGTGTGTGTGTGTGTGTAGTGTGAACAGGAACCAGCTGCTGCCATTCGTTTTGTTTATTTTAAATGCGAGGGCCGAGGACTGCTGCCATTATTCTTAAGTTGCTGTAAGGAGCTGCCATTCATTTGAACAAAGTGTGTGTGTGTGTGTGTGTGTGTGTGTGTGTGTGTGTGTGTGTGTGTGTGTGTGTGTGTGTGTGTGTGTGTGAACAGGAACCAGCTGCCATTAGTTTTCTGCTGTTTATTTTAAATGCGAGGACTGCTGCCATTATTCTTAAGCTGCTGTATTAGGAGCTGCCATTCATTTGAACAAAGTATGTGTGTGTGAGAGCTATGGTGAGAAGTGAGAACTGAATTCAATAAATGATAGCCATTAAGTTTCAGTCTTCCTGTTGTTTAAACTGCTGATTTAGCATAGTGGTATGTTGCACTAACTGTAGTGTGTGTGTATAGTGTTCTGGGTTCAAGTCAAGACTTGCCAGTAACAAGCATGGGGGTAACACGTTTTATTCTAGCAACTTTCCAGAATTATACAAGCAATGTTTAAAATGTGTCCCTGGTTTTTAAAATGTGTCCTGGTTTTTGAACTTTTGACCCCCCCCTGAAAAAAAACCTTGAAATTGAAAGTGTGAGAAGCTGTGCAAGATGCCTATGGCTTTCTCTACTGTCATTCTATTTATAGTGTGTGTGTGGAAGTAGACTTTTTATGATGGAAATGTTCTGAATTGGGCAGTTTTGTCATTATTGGTTCATGCATTTTGTTTCGTTGCCTACAGTACGGCCTACTGGAAAAAATGTTCTCTCAAACAATACATTTAAAATGTGCTCTAACAAGTGTGCTGTATTATACAAGGAATATAACTTAATAAAGTCAGGAAGGTGTATCAAATGAAAGAGCACATATGTGTGCAAGGCCAATGATTTGAAAATGGCCCAAAGGTAATCTTTATCCCTTATTGGCCAGATGTATTTTCTTTGGATGTGGTGCAGGTTTCAATACTGTTTCAATGAATGTGATTTTCAAGAGCAGAGAAGTTTTAATTCCAAGTGGTTTCAATACTGTTTCAATGAATGCGATTTTCAAGAGCAGAGAAGTTTTAATACCAAGTCTATTTTCATTGTGAAACAGTATTGCTTTATTTATCAGATGTCTGTTAGTGTTTGTGCATTGATGATGTGCCTCAAAATGTAAAAAAAAATCCAAATCTTTACTATAGAATAAAGTAGTATGCAGTTGCACACATTAGTGTTTATGATAAATGGGGTGAAATAGCCAGATAATGAGACATTGGAATGGCTGCAGGCAGGGGGACTCTGGTCTGGTGTCATATTTTGGTTGTCTGTTCTTCAGTTTGTGTTTGAAAGTTGGTATCCCACAATTCCATCGGAGTGGGTGGGGTTACATAATTATGTATGCAAATGAGATGTTAATCAGCGTACAGATTTGTACCTATTTTTCATGGCCCTTGTCCAGATTTCTGATGTTTCCAGGTTGAGAGGTATGGCCCAGGCAGGTATGACCCTGACCCTGAGCAGTATCCTTCCTTCACCAAGAATGATGCCACAATATAGAGACAAGATGATCAGCTTTAACAATTGGCTTAATGTCTGGTGTCATTCAAAGGGGATCCAGTGTCTGTCTGCCTGGGATGACATGCTTGACAAGCCACGCTGCTTCGCAAGGGACGGCTTGCACCTGTCACCCCTGGGATTCTGGATATTGGCTAAGGCTCTTGCCACCCCCATAGTGCCTTTTTTAGACAAGGCTCAAATTTTAAACCTACCACCCTAGAAAACAAAAATGGGAAGAAACTGAGGGTAATGATGCTCAATGCCAGAAGTCTAAATCTCAAAATGCATGCACTCGAGGCCCTTCTCAGTATGGAGAACATCGATGTCTGTGCTGTAACTGAAACCTGGTTCAAGGCTCCTGAGAGCACCCCGGCACTATTAGGTTTTACCTCATATCATGCGTTCCGGCCCCAAAACCCGGACCACACCACAAAAGGAGGGGGTGTATCCATATTCATTAAGGATACCCACACCTCCAGGTTGGTGGCAATGCACAAAGCTTCGGAAACCATCCAGGTGCAACTAACCATAGGCAAAACTGCTCTACAAATTGTAGCATGCTACAGGCCACCCTCTCAAACTCAGGAACCCCACACAGCCTTCCTGAAGACACTGGAAGGTATAAATGTATCTCCAAATACCATCATATTGGGTGACTTCAACTACCCGAATATAGACTGGGAACATTACTCAAGCCCTAACTTTCTAGCCCAACGGTTCCTGGAGTTCATAAATTCAAATGCCATGGAACAGCTAGTCACTGTTCCCACAAGAGGAGAAAATATACTAGATCTCATTATCACAAACATGGGGACAAAATGCTCCACACCGGAAGTATATCCCTCATTGGTGAGATCTGATCATAAACTAATCTCACTGGAAATCCACATCCCGCCCCCACCCCAAACAAAAAAGACCACAGTGAAGAACTTCTCTAAAGCAAACTTCACACTACTCAAGACTGGTGTGGTATCCTTCAAAGCCCCTGAGCCAGTGGAAACTACAACCCAAGCTGTGGAAGCCCTTACAAATGCCTTCTATGAACACCTCCAGGACTGCATGGATCAGGCAATCCCAAATAAAACCAAGATTCTTTCCACAAAGGGCAAACGTCCAGTCTGGTGGACCCCAGCCATTAACAAACTTTACAATAAGAGGAGAAAGCTATTACATGATAGAACAAAATCCATAAAAGGGAAGTTACCCCTGATCATTATTAGTAAAAAAATACGAGCACTCATAAAATCAACTAAGGCCGATTTTGAGAGAAAAATTGCCATGGATTCAAAGGACAATCAGCTATGTTAGGAACCTGGGTGGAAACTCCCAGATATGCTCAGAATTAGTCCAAAATGATACAAAAATCACTGAACCCACAGACATTGCCAACATACTGGCAGACAGGTTCAGTGCAAACTTTACCCCCCTCTCCCCCCCTAAAGGAGAGATAACTATCCCAGCCGAGTGTAGCCTCCCAGACATCTCAAATGCGCAGGTGAAAGCTGCTCTCTCTAAAGCTAAAAACACAGCATCAATGGGACCGGATGGTGTCCTCGGCTGTGTGCTACACGAGCTAAATGAGGAATTAAACCCGCACATAAGGCAGCTGTTTAATCTCAGCCTTACCACAGGATACGTGCCCAAGGAGTGGCGTATGGCAACTGTGGTCCCACTCCACAAAGGCGGTGCCTCTACGGACCCTGGTATTTACCGCCCCATAAGCTTAACAAGTCTAGTCTGCAAAGCTATGGAGAGGATCATAATGGAGCTCATAAACAAAGATATAGGGGACTTGCAGACATTGGACCCGACCCAGTTTGGCTTCGTCAAGGGCAGATCATGCCTTTTGAACTTGGTTGACATTTTCGAAACAGTCACCAAGGCCATTGATGAGGGAAAGGCAGTCCATACAGCCTACCTTGACCTTGCAAAGGTTTTCACACAATACCCCACTCGGGTATTGTAGAAAAACTTACCAGCTTAAATGTAAACCCGTATGTCACAAGATGGGTTGCAAACTGGCTTAAGGACAGAACCCACAGGGTTAGAGTTGCTGGCGCTATGTCAGACTCCAAGCCGGTCACAAGCAGTGTCCCACAGGGCTCGGTCCTTGGCCCCCTATTGTTCGGCATCTATTTCTCAGAAGTACAGGCCAACACGGGAGGACTTTGGCTGACAACGTTTGCAGACGACTGCAAACTGGGCGCCATAGTGGAAAGTGCATCGGACACGGATATCCTTCAGAAGGGACTCACGGAAACAGATAGCTGGTGCCAGAGCCATGGCCTGAAGTTAAATGCCAAAAA